>NC_022025.1:8842871-8850097 GCF_000317375.1 Microtus ochrogaster | reverse complement strand
AAGTATGTCACTGAGGGTGTGATTTGAATATCCAGATGTAAAGTATGTCACTGAGGGTGTGATTTGAGAATCCAGATGCTCAAGCCAGGTCCAGTGTGAGTCTCACTTCCTGCTGTCTGCCAACCTAGATGTAGACTCTCAGGTCTTTCTCTAGCGCCATGTCCGCCTACATGCCGACATGTTTCTTGCCATGATGATAATATACACTAAACCTCAGAAGCTGTAAGCCAGCCCCAATTAAATCTTTCTTTTATAAGGATTGCTCTTATACTGGCTCTGCTTTATCTTTTGCCAGGCAGCCCCTTTCCCACCCATTGGGAAATGTTTTTTCTCTTGCTGCCATTTCTTCTATTCTATCCCTGCCACCACTACCGCTGGTCCCAGAGAAACCAACGAGATTAGTCACATCTGTGAGGCGGCTGTTTTCAACTTCAGCCTTTGCCCCACGCCATAGCTGGCAGCATGGTGGCTTGGTGACAGGGAGGATCATGCCTCTAGGTCTCTCTTGTTATTATATTTAAAACTCCTGCATCTCAAAAAACATGGCTTCTTCATACATCACGTGACCACCACCACTTTGACTGAGGTCAGGTAACCTCACCACCATCTTAACTGAGGGCCAGGTCAGGTGACCAAGTCCTGCCATCTTTACTGAGATATTCCCTGCCTGGTCCCTGGTGTTGATTCTGTTACATGTGTGTTTTGTGCAGTGGCATGCCTTTGGTAGAGCTCACCAAATACATCCACTTTGCCCGATTCCTGTTCGCTGTGTGTATGTATATACATGTAACTTAATTGCACATATATTTACTGTTAAATGTTATAATTGTCTGTTCATTGTATTTTATTCCAGACTACAAAAACAATAAGTATTTTATTTTAAATTGGTATGTACTTTTAAGTCTCTTACAAAAAATAATGTATATATAATCCAACCCTGCTTTAAAATATATTAAGTTGTTCTCTACTATTGTCAGTTCTACCGTTAACCTTCTATTGGAAACAGTTTCCTTCTTATTTCTGTCTTTTACAAGTATAAATCTTGCTTGTTAATGTGAGAGCCAGGACAGTCAAGCTTGGACCCAGCTCTCCAGGCAGATTTTATAACTTATCTATACCTAGTGAACAGCCCTCAACTGCTCAGAGATCTTCAAATATGGCATTTAAATATCTAACTATTAAAAGACCTTTTATAACAATAAGAGACAGGTTGGCTCCTAGTAGCAGCTCTCTGTTTCCTCCAAAGAAGATAGACACTTAAGGAAATGTTCAACATTCTTAGGCACCAGAGAAATGCAAATCAAAATATCTCTGAGAGTCCATCTTATACTTGTAAGAATGGGCAAGATCTGAAATACTGATGACAACTTACACTGGAGAGGGTATGGGGTAAGGAGAACACTCCTCCATTGCTGGTGGGACTGCAAACTGGTAGAGCTGCTTTAGATATCAGTATGGCAATTTCTCAGAAAATTAGGAAACAACCTTCCTCAAGACCCAGCAATACCACTTTTGGGTATATACCCAAAGGATGCTCAATCATACCACAAGGACATGTGCTCAACTATGTTCATAGCAGCATTATTGTCATAAACAGTACGTGGAAACAACATAAATGCCCCTCAACCAAAGAATTGATAAGGAAAATGTGGTATATTCACACAATGGAGTACTTCACAACAGAAAAAAATGACATCTTGAAATTTGTTGGCAAATGGATGGATCTAGAAAGCATCATGTTGAGTGAGGTGGCCCAGACCCAGAAAGACAAATGTAATGTGTACTTACTCATAACTGGCGTTTAGACATAAAAAAAAAGAAAAACCAGCCTACAAATCACTTGGGAGCCAGAGACAGGCAGATCTCTGTGAGTTTGAGGCCAGCCTGGTCTACAAGAGCTAGTTCCAGGACAGGCCCCAAAGCTACAGAGAAACCCTGTCCAGAAGAAAAAATCACAATCCCAGAGATTCTAGAAAACAAAGAGGATCCTAAGAGTGACATTCTTGTATCTAATCTACATGAGAAGTAGAAAAAGACAAGATCTCCTGAGTAAATTGGAGGGCACGGGGTTCATGGGAGAGGGTAGAAGGGGCCGGGAGAGAAAGTGAAGGAAACATAGAAAAATATGTAGCTCAATAAAAACAATTTTAAAAAAAGAATTAAAATAAAATAAAGGCATGTGCCACCACCTCCAGGCTCTTCTTTATTTTTCTAGGAAAGAAAATTAAAGTTCAAAAATGAGGTTGTTTATCTTTAAAACAGCATTTACCTAAAAATTAGGCCATTCACTATCATGGGCAAGGGTTCATGGAATAGTGAATGGATTACTTCTCGGAATCTAGCATTGTTGAGACACAAACAGTTGGATTGCCATTAGCTGCTAAGCTAATTATCTGGGAAGGGGGAATGTATGTGTGTGGATATATATATATATATATATATATATATATATAATATGTGTTTGCATGTATATATGTTATGTGTCTGACTCTCACTTGTAGAAAATGATTGATTACATACAAAGTAGTATAAAAAAAACAAAAATAAATCACAAAGAAGCAGTAGGAGTAGCATCAAGCTTAGAAACAGAAAAATGTAGATATAAATACAGTATAAACAATATAGGAAACTGAAGTTTCTGAGTTTTGTACCTAGATAAAGATAGGAAATGCATAAAGCCAGGAAGAATACTGATATGCTAATATTATTTTTAGCTTAATTCCAATTTTATCACTAATGGATTCCAAACACTTGAGATTAATAGACATAAAGAGATATAAATATGACTATTGTTATAAAAAATTGGTTTTATTCTTTAAATGTGAGCCTTCCTTAACATAAAATTATCACCATTTATATTTCATTGAATCCTTTTTCTGAAACCAAGCGACCTGTGCAAGGTAGTTTTTCTTACATGCAAAAAGAATTCATTCTAGTATTTTTAAGTAATAATTTATGTTGTTCTTAATGATATTACAAACACTGAATTATTAATAAACATCCTTCTTGACTTCAACATTTGCTATAAAAACTAGGGAAGGATATTTTAGCTCTGGAGTCCAGGCTTAAAGTCCTTATCTCGAACGTTAAAAATAAACCTGTCATGCAGTTGCAAACAAGATTCTGTTTTCACTCCCCAAAACTTGACTGGATGCAGTAGCTCCTCAAAATGTTTGTGTGCTGGGTGGGTGGGGTGCCTTGGGAGGCATTCAAAGTACAGGGTGCTATCGACAGATATGTAAGGATTGTTAACGCCTGATTTGAAAAGGAACTTTCAGTGGTGGGGATCAATTTGTGACAGGTTTATTCGTAATACAATAGAGTCAACCTAAAGGCAACTCTGTCAACTTGTAAAACAGGAAGAGCGGAATGAAAGCAGGGTGATCTAAGAGTGGACTCTAAGGCACCCAAAGGGATCAGTCATTTCCTAACTGACAGGAAAAACAAAACAACTCAGACATTGGAAATATAATTCTCCGTGCAGTACGTATGTATCTTATATCCCCCTTCCCATTAATTGTAGCGCTATCTTGGTAGATAGCTGTCTTGTAGGGGAGATATTTTATTTGGGGCACATTATTTTATCAGCACTGATGCTCCTGACAGTTTGCTTTCCTGCATCTCTGAATGCAAATCGAACCCATCCACGGTTTTCTCTCACATATACTTCCTGCAAAGTCGTTCAGAGTGAGTGGCAGTGGCCGGAGACACCTTGGCTTTGCGATGAATAGTCAATGAAACAATGTGAGTAGGTCGTTTAATATAGTTGTGATCGATCGCTGCTGTTGCCTTTCCGGCCGAGCTGTGCTGCAGGAACAGATTTTTAATTAAATAAATATCTGGGTCGGCAGGCAGGTGCGTCTGGGCAAGCAACCTGCCCCTGGATGGGGTTTGCAGTGGTTGCTTGGCAACACAGCATAGTCTCAGAACAACAGCTGCACCCTCGGTTAGCAGCTAGCAGATGCTCACACCTCAGAGAATGGCATTAGAAATAATGATTTGTGAATAATAACTCATGGAGCTTTCTAATAAACGGGAGGGGGCAGCTTGAGCAGCGAGGGTCCGGGATATTTTAGCCTGTTAGGGTGCATGTGGAGCTGCATTTAGCAAAATCGCTTGGGAAAGAAAAAGACAAAAATATTGTTTCTATACCTCACAACAGGAAAAGAGAAATGAATATATAATTCATAAAGAAAAAGTGGGGGTGCTTCTGTATATATCACTTCATTTAATTCTTTCAATAAACATCTATGATAAATGTTACTAGAGCAAGCAAGTTACCAGGCTTCAAGGAATTTAAATCACTTATAAATATAAAGTTCTACGATTAATTTAGTATGCAAATTTAAAGCTGTGTGGCAAATAGAAGCTAAAGAGAAAATGTGTAACATATTATACGATAAAGTATGTGTAATGCAATAGCTGTTACTACCAGCAACTGGTAGCCGCGTCAGTTTCTGACGCGAATTTTTTATACAATGCCTGCAGGATCATGCTCACATTTGATACAACCCAAAACTTGAGCCATCTGGCTTATCAAAACAAATTAAAAATAAAATAAAATATAGGCCTGGAAACTGACTCTTCATACTAACAGGAATTTGTGTGGTTAAGTTGTGATGACCCGGAACCCCCTACTATTTTATGATGATCCAATTATCCCATGCCATGAACATACGATCCCAACTTTAGCTTGGTTTTTGGTATAAAGTTAGCTAACTGAAATTATTAGACTATTTACTATATTCCTTTTGACAAAACAGAAGATGTGCTTTAACATTATCTGAAAATGCAATATTTATATTCTCAAGAGGTTCTGTATTTCCGAGTCGATCTGTATGTGGCGGTTTTTGTTTTTTGCTTTGTTCTGGTGCTCCTGGCTGCCATCCTATGCACACTGAAAAGCAGGGTCAGGCTGATGCAACCCCACAGAAGAATCTGCATGGACCGGCCTGTGAAGACACGACCTGATTGTCCCTGGGTTTGTGACAACGGAGCCTATGTGACCATGAGGCATCTCCTACACAGAAATATCAGATTCATCCTCCTGACCACAGCTTTCTAAGAAGCAAAGTATATTCTTTTTCAAATTTATGTTCAGATAAAATATATGTTCCTATATTGTATTATGCATTTCATACTATCTTTCTATTAATTTTTGGATAAAAGATATTTATTGTTTTCCTTTTAAATATGTAAAACCTTAAGTTAGTTAAACAGCATTTTGTAAGTTGCCTTGACTTTTATTTGTTCTTTGTGATGATGGTTGATATCATTAAGGACAAAAGAAAAATAGACATATAGATGAATTTCGATTTTTTTTTTTTTAGAGTAGAACAGAGAATGTGGCCACAGCAGAACCAGAGTAAATGGGGGCAGACTGGGGTAGACAGGCATCACCATAGTTAGAGATCCTATTTGGAGGAGAACTTTTAAACTTACAGAGGAACAGACTATGATAAAAGCGAACCATCTGTCTCTACACTCCAGCCACTCTGAGCTTAGTGTACAGTAAGACTTCACCGGAGTCTGCTGAAGAGGTCAGCTTCCGGTGGAATTATGACAGTTCTCATCTGTTGTTCAATAGTCTGAGATTGGCTGACTCAGGAAGTAAATCCTAGGCAGATTTATTTCTCACTGTATTGGTATATTTTCCAAATTATCAATATTCTTGGCATTTATAATCACATATATGGCACTAGCCTATGAGCCAGAGATGGTGCCAAGTCTGGAGAACAGGGTTCCAGGAAGAAATAGATGTTCTGGGGAGCTTTCGGTGGAAATGCTAGTAATTTCTGGACAAAAAGAGAAAGGAGAATTAGGTACCTTTACTTCCTCAGAGAAAGTGTCTACAAGAAGCTGTGGAGGAAGAGGGATGCTAACTAGCTCAGAGAGGGCATCCAATTGTTGGATCGGCCCCCAGTGGTGAGAATCAGGAAATCTCTGGAAACCAGGAGTCTGCTCCTCACATCTCCCACATCGCACAGCCACATAAAACATTTCAACAACCCATCAAAGGAGTCATTCAGAGTCTGGAACTGTGTGGTCTGCTCCTGTCCCTTGCGATGCTGCAGTATCCCCGAGTAAGCATGGTTTTGTCTTCCATCCACTCAAAGGCACAATGGACAAATCGTTGTTTTCACCGGTCAGAAACACCTGCAGCGCTTGCTCGTCTCAGATCCAGGGTACCAAGGCAGCTCCTTCTCGTTTTTCTGAGGGATATAATCCTTAAGTATCAATTCTGTGTTCACATATCGCCAATTAAATGGGGGGGGGGATGCTGCTTTACCTTCTCTGATTATCTTTCTTTAATTAAGGGATAGTCAGTTTCTGAAAATCTTCGTTCTAACTTAAAACGATGGAGCTGAGAAGCTGTCTGTTCCCTGTGGTCAGCGCTTTAATAACTCGGTGTTTTATGCATGGAAGTGAATATATTTAAGAGACAAATAAATAGAAAGCCTGGGAATGTATGGTGCGGGCTGAGTGTCTTTTAGGTCATGCTGAACTTAGCAGAATTTTACACACATTTATTTATTTATTTATTTATTTAGAGAAAAGCTCTTGCTCTTCAAAACACAAGATACACATTGTTAGAAATATTTTCCTAACTGAGCCTCTCCGCTGATGCAAAAATAATCCCCAAACCAAATCAGACCAAATTAAAAGATATGCGGGTTTAATTAGACACCTGTGCGCCCTGGTAGCTCCAAGGGGAAATCGGAAGCCCCAACGTGACCACCGGAGAGAAAGAGGGAAAACTGTATGTTTATTCTTGGGGGAGCAGTTTAAATAGCCTGTGGGAGTGGACTTGATCTTTCCTGGGGAGGGGTCAGGGTTCCAGGGCCTACAACAGGAGGATAGAGAGAGTACCCCTTCCTGGGTTTGCTAAGTTAGCTAAATAACCATGTAAATGTCTATTTAGCAACTGTGAAGAGTAAGTCAGACTTCATGACAGGGAGGAGAAGTTCTCTGACAGTAAAAGAGCCTGTGTAGCTAACTGAGGTGAGGTCTCACTGCAGGTGGAGCATCTCATCTCACTGCAGGTGGAGCATCCTCACCTCACTGCAGGAGGAGCATCCTCACCTCACTGCAGGTGGACCATCCTCACCTCACTGCAGGTGGAGCACCCTCACCTCACTGCAGCTGGAGCATCCTCACCTCACTGCAGCAGGAGCACCCTCACCTCACTGCAGGAGGAGCATCCTCACCTCACTGCAGCTGGAGCA
>NC_022025.1:8832360-8841885 GCF_000317375.1 Microtus ochrogaster | reverse complement strand
CATCCTCACCTCACTGCAGGAGGAGCACCCTCACCTCACTGCAGGTGGAACAGCCTCACCTCACTGCAGATAGAGCATCCTCATGGTTTAGTGAGTTTTTGATTAAGAAGTCTAATTGATCATATAGATATTATTGCAGCATCTGATTATTTGTTTAGTTGGAAATGACTCAAACCTGAGACAAACTTCAGACGCAGATAACTGTAAACGCCAGCGGTTTGCGTTGTCAGTGTACAGTATGGAAAAGAACTTCGCTGCTTTTCGCTTTCTGTCCTGACTTTATCTTCAGCCAGGGCCCTCCTCCACCTGGCATACAGTCCACTGGGAAGTAAAAGGAAAGCAGTATCTTAGTTCCCGTGTGGGCTATGTAAAGTCCGAAGTCTGGACCTCAAAGATGACTCGATGGGAAAGAATAAAGTGTTTGCACATAAGACTGATGAGCTGGGTTTGATCCCCAGGTCCCCCGCTGGAAAGAGAGAATAGACTCACGGAAACTTTCTCTGACCTCCACACATATGACAGCACACCTGTACAAACGTGCACATGCATACACACACGCTGTCACAACAATAAATTCACCACAGAGTTCAAGAGAATTTGATGCTCAAACTAATTAGATCAAATTCATATCCTCATCCAGGGAGGTAGAGCTGGATAAAGGCTACATGAACTGCAAAAAGAGGGAGGGATTCATTATCATGGGCAGAAGGAGGAGGGTGCTTGTTATCAGGAAAGGGAACAGAAATTCGAAAGGCTAACAGTGGATGCCGTTCTCATTAGAGAGTAATCAGTACTATGCCTCTTTCAGATTCAGCTTTGTTGATACTTTTTATTTTTGTTATAATTTCTTTTGGACAGAGTCTCACTCTGCAGCTCAAGCTGGCCTTGGATTCCTGAGCCCTGCACCTCCACCTCCTGCTTACGTTACAACAATGAGCCTCATTCCCAGCTCTCTAAAGTCCTTTTTAAGGGAAGGCACAGTAGTTCCTATTTTTAAAATAGAAAAAGTTCTGGTCTGGAAAGTACTTTTGTCTAAATTCAGATTAAGATGCAATTGGCTGATATGACTTGTGTGTGGGGGGGGTGCTATTTATTGAGGGAGCAGAAAAGACAGAGAGACAGGTCAGTGTCCTGGGCACCGAGCACTCTGGGCCAGCTGCCTGGTCTACTTGCTGCCAAGCCTGTCCCTGTCCCTCGTCGGAGCTCTGAAATACTGACTTCTTAGTGCATCACATCCTGGCATCCGTCAGCAATAAGTGTGTCTCGCAGCCTCACAATTTGCCCAAAGTGCCTCTGAATCAAAATCAATTCTTTGCGGGGTTATAGATGGGACAGACTGTGGGTGCCAAAACAATCCCTCAAGTCGAAGAAGTATTTGATTGTTTGACATTATCTGGATTAAATACTGTGGTTATGGACTCATTTCTTTCACATTTAAAAACGAGCCAGTTTAAAAACTCAAACACTTGCCAGAAGTTGCCAGAACTACTCTGTACCTCTAGGACTTGGACACGTTCATTCTGGGAATCTGGTCAGCACCAGAGGATGGACTTTACTTTCCCCTCAGGACAGGATCCCACGCCTGCTTCTCTTGTCGAGGTGTTTCCCCGCTGTCCCTGTTTACAATGAACCAGAGTGTGGACCTGTGCCTGCTGCACATCAGTTCTCCATTCAGAGAATGAAGAGGGTTTGGAAAGCCACCTTCTCAGAGACCCCTGAGTAACTGGGTCAGATTTCTTTCATGAAATTTGCTTTTGTTTCTTTTTCTGAATTTAGGCTGCTAACTGTACCTGCCCTTCCCCTCCCCCACTGCCCCCATGTCTATGACATTGGAATCCTCTGGTTTCCCACATTTTTTTTTCTATTGTGGCCTCCATCTCCCTATGATGGAATTAGCTGGTTTTGTTTTATTTTTAACGTTGCTTATTTGTTCTTTGACAATTCCACACACGAATCCTATGTATCTTGAACCTACCAAGCTCATGCATACCCTAGACACGTGCTAACGCACCTGTTTCCCATTTTCGTGCCCCTCCTTTGTTTGTCTTCTGTAACCTTCTCAGTCCAAGCAGTACCACATTGGAAATGTGGGCTGTTCTTGCATTGATCTTGAGCTACAGGGAGTTCATGAGTACGTAGCTATGCCATATGCAGGAGACAGTGTTTCTCAGCACACCCAGGCTCTTTGGTTTTTACATATTAGTCTGTTTGGCCCCAAATTCCCTTATATCTCTGAGCTGGGCTAACTAACCCTTCATATGTATATGTATGAAGTGCTGTTACAGAACTTACTGCAAAAAAACTTTAATGTGTTCTTTGGATCATGGTATATTCGTTGGAATTTAAATTTCTTGAGGAGAGAAAGAAAATGTGTTCACTTTTTCTAAGTTTGTGGCTCAGGCCTGTGCCTTTAGCTGAAAATCAAATCTTTGCCTTTGATATACTATTTGTAAGATATATTGCCTGGAGGGGTCATGTAAAAGCCACTGCAGGCCCTGAGATGTGGGTGTAGATCTGATACCACGTGGCAGCTTTACCCAAACTGGCAAGGTGTGGGTTCTTCTACTCCAGGCCAAGGGATCTATCTTTGTCACCAGACATTGCTGTTACCAGGAAAGCCAAAGGCCTACATACAGACCAAAAAAAAACCCCACACAAACCACAGTTAGAGTTAGGATAGTAATTTTTCACATTTAAAAAGTTAAATTTTAATTTAGTGGGTTTTGATTGTAAGCAGAAGAATAACTGAAGACCAGAGTTTATCTGTCTGTGAAGAGTGACAAAGACTACCTACTTACTATATCAAATGATTCGATACCCAGGGCACTCTTGTGCTCCCAGAATTCAGGAGACGAAGCCAGGGGGATTATTGCAAATTCGCAGGAAACCTGAGTTACACAGTAAATTCCAGACTAGAGCTACAGAATGAGACCTGTCTCAAAACAAACAAAAAATTATAAATAAAATGCCCTGGAGTCCTTTAAAAAGGCCACATTCCAGGGTTTTTGTTTTATAATAAATTGCAGAAATGTGTATGCAGCTGAACCAGCTACCTGAGTCGGAGCAGGCCTGAGATAGCGAACTCCCTGTAAGTTGGAACAGAGCCAGACCAGGGACATTTCTGGAAAGATGACTGAGCCAGACACCTAGGCTGGGGCAGACCTGAGACAGTGAACTTCCACACGGTACAGGAGAACAACCTCTGAGGGACTGGGCCAGAGCTGGAGACCTCTGCAGGACCGGGCATGAGTCTGGAATCTTCAAGGGAGTAGGCCTGAGCCAGGACCTCTGCAGGTACAGGTACACCCTAGTCTGGGACCTCTGAGGGAGTAGATTGGAGCCAGAGACCTTTGTAGGACCAAACTCAAGGCATGGACCTTTGCGGGAGTAGATCCAGACCGGAGATATTTACAGAAACAGGTCTGAGAAGGCAACCTAGGCCAGAGCAGGCTTGAGACAATGAATTCCACAGGAGCGGAGCAAACCGCACCCTCTCACCGGGAGTGCTGAGTCACCTCCAGGAACATGGAGTGAACAATGGCACTGACCGCACCATGAGGAACAACCATCTGAGCCTTGGATCCACTGATACTTGAAAGACTGATCACCAGAGTCACCTACAGCACCAGCTACACTAATTAGGGAAAAAGAAGGGTAGACAAGGTAAGAACCGCACAACACCACAAAGAGCAACATGACACCAGTAAAATCTAGTGAACCTACAACAGCAAGACTTGAACAACCAAATATAGATGAAGCAGAAGAAAATGACCTAAAAAATAACTTCAGGAGACTGTTTGAGGCCCTTAAAGAGGAAATGAGAAATTTCCTCAAAGAAATGGCAGAAAAGACAAACAAAAAATGAAGACATCAACAAATCACTTAAAGAAAACCAAGAAAAAGCAACCAAAAAGATGAAAGAAACTATTCAATAATTGAAAACTGAAATAGAGAAAATAAAGAAAACACAAGCCAAGGGAATTACAGAAATAGCAATCATGCAAAAACGATCAGGAAGCACAAATTCAAGCATAAACAACAGGATACAAGAGATGGAAGAGGAAATCTCAAGCACTGAAGATACAACAGAGGGAATGATATGATAGTTTACATAAGCGACCCAAAAATTCTACCCAGAAACTTCTACAACTCATAAACACTTTCAGTAATGTAGCAGGATACACGATTAACTAAAAAATTAAGTACCCCTCCTTTACACAGATGATAAATGGGCTGAGAAAGAAATCAGAGAAACATCACCCTTCACAATAGCCACAAATAGCATAAAATATCTCAGAGTAACTCTAACCAAACAAGTGGACGATTTGTATGACAAGAACTTTAAATCTTCGAAGAAAGAAATTGAATAAAACACCAGAAAGTTGAATGATCTCCCATGCTCTGGGGTAGGTAGAATTAATATAGTAAAAATGGCAATCTTACCAAAAGCAATCTACAGATTCAATGCAATGCCCATTAAAATCCCAGCAAAATTCTTCACAGACCTCAAAAGAACGGCACTCGACTTCATATGGAAAAGCAAAAAAAAAAAAAAAAAACCTGGATAATCCAAACAATCCTGTACAATATAAGAACTTCTGAAGGCCTCACAATCCCTGGCTTCAAACTCTACTACAGAGCTACAGTACTGAAAACAGCCTGGCATGGGCATGAAGACGAAGAGAGGATATGAGGTAGGGGGAATGCTCCTCCATTGCTGGTGGGAGTGCAAACTTGCACAGCTGCTTTGGAAATCGATATGGCAATTTCTCAGAAAATTAGAAAACAATCTATAATCACGAACACATGATTTTTGACAAAGAAGCAAAACATATCAAATGGAAAAAGAAAGCATATTTAACAAATGGTAATGGCATAACTGGATATCACCATGTAGAAGAATGAAAATAGACCCATATCTATCACCATTCACAAAACTCAAGTCCAAATGAATCAAAGACCTCAACATAAAGCCAGCCACACTGAACCTCATAGAAGAGAAAGTGGGAAGTACATGTGAATGCATTGACACAGGAGACCACTTCCTTAATATAACCCCAGTAGCACAGACACTGAGAGAAACAATTAATAAATGGGACCTCCTGAAGCTGAAAAGCTTCTGTAAAACAAAGGACATGGTCAACGAGACAAAATGACAGCCTACAGAATGGGAAAAGATCTTCACTAACCCCACATCAGACAGAGGTCTGATCTCCAAAATTTACAAAGAATTCAAGAAACTTGACATCAAAAGACCAAATAATCCAATAATAAAATGGTGTATAGATCTAAATAGAGAACTTTCAACAGACGAATCTCAAATGACTGAAAGACATTTAAGGAAATGCTCAACAGCCTTGGTCATCAGAGAAATGCAAATCAAAACAACTCTGAGTTTCCCTGTCAGAATGGCCAACATCAAGAACACTGATGACAGCTGTTGTTGGAGAGGATATGAGGTAGGGGGAATGCTCCGCCATTGCTGGTGAGAGTACAAACTTGCACAGCTGCTTTGGAAATCAATATGGCGATTTCTCAGAAAATTAGAAAACAATCGACCTCAAGATCCAGCAATACCGCTGTTAGGTACATACCCCCAAAACACTCATCTTACCACAAGGACATGTGCTCAACTTTGTTTATAGCAGCATTGTTTGTCATAGCCTGGAAACAACCTAGATGCCCCTCAACTGAAGAATGGATAAAGAAAATGTGGTACTTTTACACAATGGATTACTACACAGTGGTAAAAAAGTAATGACATCTTGAAATTTGCAGGCAGATAGATGGATCTAGAAAACATCATATTGAGTGAGGAAACCCAGATATAGAAAGACAATTATCATATGTACTCACTTATAAGTGGCTTTTAGACATAAAGCAAAGAAAACCAGTCTACAAATCGTAATCCCAGAGAACCTTGACAACAATGAGGACCCTAAGAGAGACATACGTGGAACTAACCTACACAGGAAGTAGAAAAAGACAAGATCTCCTGAGTAAATTGGGAGCATGGGGACCATGGTTGGAGGGGAGGAGAGAAAAATGTATAGTTCGAGGAAATCAATAAAGAAAAAGAGAAAAAAAGAAACATGTATTATCAAAATCATAACATATGTAGAAAACAGTGACACATGGGAGTGCGATTGAAGCCACGATCTCTCTGACAGGACCTCATGCACAGTCTAGATATGGATAATAACGTGGGAAGCCTGTGGCTAGAGAGTTAGGGGCATAGCAGGCAGGTAGAATTGTGTAGTTCCTCTTCTGATTGCTCTCACACTGAAGCCAGTGGCAGCACTGAGAATGAAGAAGCATTCACAAGATAAAGAAGTTTAAGTAGGCATTAACATGTTTTTAACCAGAGTGGTGGAGTCATGACGTCCATACTGCGGTCTTCTGATCGATGCTTTATCGTGGGATCTGGATGACGGACAGCATGATGGAAGAGTCTCACTATTTCCCACCCATCTTTCCTTCTACTCTTTGCTGGTTTTGCAGCATCCACCTGCATAGCCCACCCCTTCAAAGTCTTTCTGCTTAGCCTCCCTAGGTGATCTCCTCCACTCTTACGATTTCAGAGACCATGACAATGTGCTGATGGCTTCCCGTTTCTGTTTGTATCCCAGATATCTCTGTGAAACTCCAGATAATGGGGCAAATGTACCTCCTGACTGCACCACAGACAAGATCCCTTTGCTGTCTTCCCAAAGACAGTGAATGGCAGCTCCCATCTCTTGCTTATGCACTTGGGTGATTAGCAGAGCCCATTCCCCATTCATGGCCCACACAGCTTTGGGGCTGGAATTCTGAAATGAATCCAGATCAAACGCCACGTTCTCAGCTCCGCTGCCTGAGCTAAGCGGCCATCATCTCTACGCTTCTAACTCGTCATACTGTCTTGTGTTTACTTTACTATCTCTTTACATTCATCTACTCCAGTAACACGAGTAGCCCCAACACTCCTGGAACACACTCGGCTTGTGGGCTACATAGAGCCACAAGCTTACCGTTCGTTTCTCTGTCTTTCCCACCGTCAGCTGAGTTGCTGTATGGCGTACTCTCTCACTCTCCCTGGGTCTGTACAGATGCAGAGAGAAGATTATGAAAGATTGCAAAGTAAAAATCTTCTTAACTTTAAAGTCTGTGAATCAAGCTCTCTTCAGAGGGTAGAATTTAAAGAGATACTTAAGTTTGCATTTGAATGCTTGCATAGCTCCTAAGATCGCTGCGGTGAACACTCAATAACCAAGTCCCAAAGCACTTCCAACTGTTGTCTTCAAATGCGTTAAGTAGTCACATGATGTACTTCTGTTTTTTCTTGTTGTTGCATATAATGGTGAATAGTATAACTTTATACTTTATAGTATATTGTTACCCACAAACCTCCATTTTTTTTCTCACCCATTATTCAGTCTCTCTCATTTTGTTTACAGCAGTGAGAATATAAAGAGCCAATACTTGAGGTCAGAAGTTGCATTTTAAGATTTTATATTCAGATATGTGCTTCCCTGCTCCCCTATCCAACCTTCCTGTATCCCAATCATCCCGTTGCCCCAAGTTCTCCCCATCCTACCCTTCTCACTTTTTTCTCCCCATCTCCCCTTACCCCCCTCCCACCCCACCCTTAAGATCCTGATTTTTTGCCTAGCAATCTTGTCTACTTCCCCTACCCAGGAGGATAGCTATATGTTTTTCTTTGGGTTCACCTTCTTATTTAGCTTCTTTAGGATATCAAAATAAAGACTCACTGACCTTTATTTGTGGCTAGAAACCAATTATGAGTAAGTACATCCCATGTTCATCTTTTCGGGTCTGTGTTACCTCACTCAGGATAGTATTTTCTATTTCCATCCATTTACATGCAAAATTGAAGCACATATCTTAATTAAGGGAGCTATCGTAGGGTTGGGAAGAGACTTGGACCTAGAGGGGCTTCCAGGTGCCTAAGGAGAGGTCCCCAGTTAGTTCCTGGGGCAGCTGAAGATAGGGAACCTGAAATGATCCTATCCTATAGCCATACTGATGAATATTTTGCATATCACCATAGAACCTTCATTTGGCGATGGACCCACACTGGAACACTGGACTGAGCTCCCAAAGTCCCAATGAGGAACAGAAGGAGGGAGAAGATGAGCAAGGAAGTCAGGATCAAGAGGGGTGCAACCACCCACGGAGACAGTGGGGCTGATCTATTGGGAGCTCACCAATGCCAGCTGGATTGTGACTGGAAAAGCAGGGGATAAACCCGGACTCTCTGAATATGGCGGACAGTGAGGGTTGCTGAGAAGCCAATGACAATGGCACGGGGTTTTGATCCTACTTCTTGTTCTGGCTTTGTGGGGGCCTAGCCAGTTTGGATGTTCACCTTCCTAGACCAGGATGGAGGGGGGAGGACTTTGGACTTTCCACAGGGCAGGGAACCCTGACTGCTCTTCAGACTCGAGAGGGAGGGGGAGAGGAGGGGGGGGGAGGAGTGGGAGCCTGGGAGGAGGCGGAAAATTTTTTTTCTTTCTTAATAAAAAAAAAACAATAAAAAAAGATATAAAAAAGATTTTATATTCAGTTTATATTAACATGGAAAGTTAGCATAAACTTATCTTGAATAATGTTGGGGCGGACTATTGCAAAGATAGTGATGATACCTAACGCTGTTGGGGGTTTCCCAAGTATCAGACTTCACCATAAGCACGGAACCGCATTCAAACATGCCCTTCTGCCAGAGGTATTGTTGCCTTTAAAGATAAAGAAAGGACTACACGGGAAATTGAATAAGCGAGCATGTAATTAGCCCAAGGTCACGTAACAGATCAGTGGTTTTGAATTTAAAATTAGGTTGGCTTCACCTTGGTAGCTTTGGTATTGACCATCCATGCTTTTCTGACAAGGAAAAAAAATCTTATCCCTCTGATAGCACAGCATCCAGAAACTGGGAATCAGGTAAATCTAAATTCAGAATTAGGCAGTGGAGGAGCCCATCTGAGGGCTTGTTCTAACCCGACACCAGAGAGCTAATACCCGACTCTCTCCGAGGCCTGTCAAACGACGTGTTAAATGTCTGGTTTAAGAGGCTGGCACACACAGGCATTATCTTCTCTAATGCTTCCCCTCTCTGCTTCCCCTCCCTGCTACTCAGCCGGCTTTCTCAACGAGTTCTTTCTACACTGCAGATTTCTCATTTTCACAATGAATGTTTCTGGTTTCTTTTTCTCTCGGGGCAACGTTCAGCTCAGCACTTAAGAAACTATTTTACAATTGTATGTATATATGTAAATAGACATATAGCAACTTTGTATTCTTGTTGCTTGGGAATTGGTTTTGTAACAGCATACTGAATATTAAAGAAGTTTAATAACATCTGGGTTCCTACCCATCAGTAGGGCGTGAAAACCGTCACAGATACACTAAAGCCCAGAGGTAAACCCTTCCCCATTGCCCATTGATACTTAATCTTAACAGGCAGCCTAAACTTGGAAGGCTTCTGCTCTTTTGAAATGAGGCAAAAATAAAATAAATAAATAAATA
>NC_022025.1:8825893-8832260 GCF_000317375.1 Microtus ochrogaster | reverse complement strand
AATAAATAAATAAATAAATAAATAAATAAATAAATAAGAAGTGTGATTTATCCATAAAAGTGTTCATCTTAGACAAAATTCTGACAGGCAGATTTCTAATAGCTCCAATAATTTCTAATTGTTTCTAATAATTCTCCAAGAAGAATGCTGGATGTCCGGAGCTCATTCTGCTATTTGTGGTCTAGCATCCTTTGGAGAATGCTAACCATAACAACACAGCACATGGGTACTGCTTAGCTAGTCTAGTCAACGTTAGGGTGAACATTGCTAGTGGTTGACACCATCATATTAAATGCACGGTGTTGGCTCTGCTCTGGGAATTTATAAAAATCTCCCTTACTTTTCTTAAAATTTAAAAATAGGAAAATTGGAAGAAATGAGGAGTTCAGCTTCTCTACCTTATGGTCAGGAGCCCAGGCTGGCGCTGAACTTCTCATGCCTCGCCTTCTCCAATTCTGAGACCTCCAATTTGCACCTCCAGATTAACATACCTGTTTCCTTTCTATTCTGAGAGGAAAGAGAAAGATTAGCCAAGAGAATGACTGTAACCATAGAAAAAAACCCGTGGGAATTCGGAAAAAATGTGCTTTAAAAATTCAATTGCCCAGAACAAGAGTCGTTTCTTGTTAGTTAGGGAGCGGGACTGACCTGTTGAAGTGGACGCCCCATTTCCAGTGTTGGCCTCTGGATGCATCTTGCTGCGCCGGGTATAGTTTTGGCGCCATCTGGTGGACCTAAGGAAAGATTTCAAATTCTTGTTACTGGCTGGAAGTGAAGTTTTGAAACCTCTCCACACCAAACACACACACACCACACTAAAGTTTTGTCCACCCATAAAGTCTTTGTTGAATCCTGATCCCGGAAGCGAATGCTGGCATCTCCTACTCCTCCAAAGGCATGTCTATTCGCTGACCATGCCTATGGTATCCATTGCTCTAGCTACTGTTGCTGCTGCTGCTATTGTTGTTATTATTATTATTTTGGTTTTGGTTTTTCGAGACAGGCTTTCTCTGTGTAGCTGTGGAGCCTGTCCTGGAAACTAGCTCTTGTAGACCAGGCTGGCCTCGGATTCCCCGAAATCCGCTTGCCTGCTGTTATATTTAAGGTTCTACTGGATCTCCCTCCCCGTTTACAGTCCACCCTTTTGTGCCTTTGTGTTCTTGCTTTGGACATGTTTCCCTTTCTGTGTGCCAGTCTTCAGTTTATTCCTTATACTGCTCTCTCGGTTTCATAACTTCTGACATCTTTTCACCACGGTGACTGTTGTGGAGAATGGTAGCATAGATTCAGTGTTTTCATGCTGTCTTTACATTTTATAGTTCTGCACCAGAAGGTCGAATTCATTTCTGTGTTGTGAGATGTTTTCAAGGGCATTTAGAGAAGCAAACACAATAGTTTAGGTAGCTTAGGTTTTTTTTTTTAAGATTTACTTGTTTATTTATTATGTGTACAGTGTTGTGTCTGAATACCAGAAGAGGGCACCAGATTTCATTACAGATGGTTGTGAGCCACCTTGTGGTTGCTGGGAATTGAACTCAGGACCTCTGGAAGAGCAGCCCGTGCTCTTAACCTCTAAGCCATCTCTCCAGCCCCAGTAGTTTAGTTTTAAGGGGATAAATATCATCAACTCCATTCTTTTTAAGAGCTGGTCTTGGTGTTCTCTCTCTTCTGTGGTTGGAGTTCGTGGATGGCTTCTCCAAAGCCAAGACCCAGTGGCCCTAGCTCCTAAGGTGATGTTGATGTAGGTAAGACCTTTGAAAGGAACTTCAGTTCAGATGAGGTTTTGAGGGTGGGGTCTGCATGATGTTATTGTAATTAGGACTTTATAAGAAAAGAAAGTACACTATCCTATGACTGTTTTCTATCCTAAGATGACCATAATGATCATTATGTTCATAAATAACAAATCTATCTGCATATATAATCTATATGTCTGTCTATCATTTATCTATCTATCTATCTATCTATCTATCTATCTATCTATCTATCTATCTATCTATCTATCTATCTATCTATCTATCTCATATCACAGGAAGATGGCAGCCATCTACAAGTCCAGAGGACAGTGCTCACTAGACCCCTATTAAGACAAATGTATGCTAGATGAACCTTCATCTCGAATTCCCACCTCCTAGAAGTCTAAAGGGGAAAGGCTGCTACTTAACTTGTCTAGACTAGGGTATTTTATTTTAGTAGCTCAAGATGATACCGTTTGTTCTTTCACAGACCTCTGAAGTTGTGTTTTGTGTTTTTTTTCCTTGTGATACCAACATTTTAAATCTTCTAAAATTAACCATTTTCCCCAGTATTTGTGAAATTCCCATAATCCTTCTAAGGAAACACGGATTTTGCATTGATATTCTCTTGACCTCAGTTCTGTTAAGCACCACATCTCTGCAGATGCCTGTTATTTACACAGTGGACCTACATTGTCTGTAAAAAACAAAACACCTGTGCTCCTCTTTATTCCATTCCAGTCAGAATACAGGTTAGCCAGATCTTAAGAGCATCTAAGACATGCTTCTCTCTATCTCTTATCACAGGAAGAAGGCAGCCATCTACAAGTCCAGAGATTACTCACCTGAACCCTACCAAGAGAGATGAATGCTACAACATTTCTCTCAACTATCCGCCTTCCAGAAGCAAGCAATATCTTAGTGTGCTGGAAAATACATTCCTTGTATTATAGGTGCTTAAGTCTAACTTCAAGAATCTTTTATTTTACCTTCGCTATGATTCTTTGTCTTTTCTATGCCTAAGTTTCCTCCTGTAAAATTAAAATATTGGGCTTGTATGCTCTGTATTCTGTCATGACATAACAATAATAATCATGATATCATTATGATCATAAATAACCTACGTTGCTATGCTATGCCTTGTAATGGAAATGTGTCACGATAAATATGTTTTCATGTATTTTTGTTGTTTCATACCATTTGTTCTTTCAGACATCTACAGCTGTGCTTTGTGTTATGTTGTTATGATACCAGCATTTGTATTTCTTCTAAAAATAACAATCTTCCCCAATATTTGTGAAACTCCCATAATCCTTCAAAGGAAACATGGATTTTGTGGTGATATGTAAAAACATCATAGAACGTATCTACGCATGATAAGACCGCCACCATTCCACTACTGATGTCGTCTTACAGGACCAACATTTGTGTTGTAGATTCCATCATTGACTGCAATGTCCTTGTGCAAGCCAAGACTGTTCTTGTACAGCCCTCTGTTTGCAAATGGCTTCACTCCTCACCAACTCGAGTCTTAGTATCTCTGAAAGCCATAGATTATTATTATTAATTATTCTGATTTTGCATTTTATTTTACTAGAAAAGTCAGACTCAAGGTCATGTGCCCAAGTGAGAGAAAGGTAAATGTGGGGGTTTGGGATGGAGACATGGTCTCCCTACTCCCAGATCCCTTGTGATTTCTACCCTGCCAGGCGATTCCTCAGGCGGAAGGTCAGCAGTGTGGCTGTGTTTCCACAGGAGCTTCTCTCTTCTACGCTGTCCTTCCTGAAGGGATGCAAATGCACTACACATGTGGCTCTTTCCTAAAATCAGTTCTGCTTCCAAAAAAAGCAGTCCTGGGGACCAGAATGGGAACCGCCTGCTGCTTTTCTTCCCACAGTCACTCCCCTCTGAGAATAGAAACTCTCGAAACTGTGGGGGAGGTTACCAAGACCACTGGTAAGGCTCCCCTCTGAGAATATAAACTCTCGAAACTGTGGGGGAGGTTACCAAGACCACTGGTAAGGAACACTGATGGCAGAGATTTAAAGAGAGTAGAGTTGGGTTGGCACTACAGTGTGACCTCACTCCAGAAAGGCTCAGGGAGCACTGAGGATTGTAATGATTATTATGTGACCTAAAGAGTTATCATGTGATCCGGTAATCAAAACATGTTAGGATGGGCCTGATTTTACCCTGACTAATTGAAGGATCACGCTACATTCTGTTGACCCCTTAGGGTTGAGGTTTGATGTGGGAGTCTTCTGTATTGAGTTGATGTCATTGGTTAATAAAGAAACAGCCTTGGCCCTTGATAGGACAGAAAATTAGGTAGGCGGAGTAAACAGAACAGAATGCTGAGAGGAAGAGGGAAGTGAGGCAATCGCCATGCCTCTCCGCTCTGAGCCAGACACGATGAAGCTCTGACCCAAGATGGACGTAGGCTAGAATCCTTCCTGGTAAGCTACTGCCTCTTGGTGCTACAGAGATTATTAGAAATGGGTTAGTCGAGGTGTGAGAGTTAGCCAAGAAGAGGCTAGATATAATGGGCCAAGCAGTGTTTATATGAATACAGTTTGTGTGTTGTTATTTTGGGGCATAAGCTAGCCAGGTGGCTGGGAGCCAGGCGGCAGAACACAGCCTGCAGCTCCTTCTGCAGAGGTTCTCTTAGCAAAATACCTACCACACGTGCTGTGGGATAAGGAATGGGAGACCAAGTGTCATGACAAAAAGAATCTATTCTGCTTTTAGCAATCTAGTGGTCAAGGTGGCCAGTGACATTGTGCCAGAATAGTCGCATCACCTCGTATCCCTAGCACTAACTACATTATGAATCCACTTTGCGTCTATTAAGAATTCTGTGATTTGAGTGAGGTAACCCAGATACAGAAAGACTGTTATCACATGTACTCACACTCATAAGTGGTTTTTAAACACAAAGCAAAGAAAACCAGCCTACAAATCACAATCCCAGAGAACTTAGACAACAATGAGGACACTAAGAGAGACTTACATAGGTCTAATCTACATGGGAAATAGAAAAAGACAAGATCTCCTGAGTAAATTGGGAGCATGGAGTCCTTGGGGGAGGATTGAAGGAGTCAGGGGAGAGGCAGGGAGGGGAGCAGAGAAAAAAGTAGAGCTCAATAAAAATCAATAAAAAAGAAGAATTCTGTGATTTCAAAAAATATTCTAGACTATGGTTTTGATATTTTTCTTTTTCTGCAGGGTCTCATATTATTTCAAACTCATTATGTAGCCTATCCTTTGGTTCTCCTCCCTCTTCCTGCCCGGTGCTGGGCTTGAGGTGTGTGTGCCACCCTCCATGGTCTAGGCAGTGCGGTGAGTGACATCCGGGACTTCATATATGTTAGGGAAACTGTCTCCCAGTTGAACTACAAGCCAACCTTGGTTTTAAAGTTACTAAAGTAATGACAATTTTTGTTAAACTTTCAGCTTTGATTTTTAAAATGCATACTTGATTAGAAAACAATCATCAATTTTATAGGTATTTATTGGTGATTTGCTGGTATTGGTGCTAAGAAAAAAGACATGGATTTTTCTCAATCGTAATGGAGTTTATACTTCATTCTCATTTTCATATTCTTGTTTAAATAAATAGAGCATCAGTGCATTTTTTACAATATCTTCCCATTTATAGGTTAAAATTTACTTTTAACTTTTGTCTAAACTCCCCTTGGCAACGCTTACTCCCACAAGCATAACAAGGCAATAGACACATTTGGCAGAACAACTATTTATGTCCTGTCTCCTGTGTTGCCAGGGTGATGGTAGCAACGCTGAAAACATTGGAGGTGGATGTCACTGGCAAGGATCCTGAATTTTAGTCCAAATGGAAGGACTGTAAAAAGCAGAAGGTAGGCTGGGATGTAGGCAGTAGGCTGGCTATGGCTTTACATAAACTGGATGAATGGGTTTGGCGATTAGCAGCTGTGCACGCTATTACCTTGGAAAGGTAATGCCCATAGGCGATATTCCCTTCCAATATTTTAAAATTATGAAACTGTGGTGATCACATCCAATATTTAGGGGTGATTTTGATTAACTCAAACATGATGACCATACGGTTTCAGAAGTTAGGACTTGTTCTCCCCACAATTCTTTCTCACTTCCTTAGGAGGGAAATAATTCAGAAGGTACAGTGAGTCTGCAGAGCCAAATAAGGAGTTAAATACGACACAGTATAAGTGCAACTTCTGGAGAATTTTTAAAAACACATCGATCACCTACTTCAAAGGGAATATATGATTATACGCTGACCTGGAAGGAGACAGTTTTCTGTGAGGTCTGCTGAATTTCCTGTCTCTGAGACAAGACCGTGTTAGTTCAGATGCCGTAGACTGGGGGTTAGTGATCAGTGACATTTTCTTTCTTACCAACTTTGTTCAATGACTCTTAACTCTGCATCAACTAGCAAATCATCATGGACTTAAGAGTGGTCAATGCCGTGGGTGGGTTGACGTCTATAATCCCATGCCCTTAGGCATATAATGTAGTGTTTGGGTCTCTCTCTTTCTTTGTCTCTGTCTCTCTCTCTTTCTGTGTGTGTGTGTGAGAGAGAGAGAGAGAGAGAGAGAGAGAGAGAGAGAGAGAGACAGACAGAGAGACAGAGA
>NC_022025.1:8823607-8825793 GCF_000317375.1 Microtus ochrogaster | reverse complement strand
AGAGAGACAGAGACAGAGACAGAGAGAGAGACAGAGAGAGAGAGAGAGAGAGAGAGAGAGAGAGAGAGAGAGAGAGAGAGGAACTAGATATTGAGACACATTCATAGGCATCCCCAGACACTGCTCTTGGAGTTCATCTCTCTGACTTTTGCCACCATTTTTTAATTAGTTAGTCCCCATTTATATTGTGGTATGCTCAAAATATCTCAAGTAATTTTAGCTTCCTATATCAAACGTTGCCTCATGCATATCTTATGTCTCCCTTTGCTTACAGTATATAGTTCTGACCTGCTCTTAAAGAAAGTATTTACAGCGTTATCATCTTATCAATGGGTCTGCTTAGTGGCACATAACCTTACAATTCTAAATCTACCCTTACCTTCCCTATAGTCTGCTCAGCTCTTCTTAAAATTCATGTCTTATAATCTAGCACACTACCCAGGGCATAAATACTGTCTTCCTTTTCTGTCTTCCTTCTTGTTTTCATTTTCCCTTAATAAACACAAATCTCCTAAGGTCCTCTAACCATAACTGGCCGCGTCCTCAGTTACATTAACCCAGCATTTATGTTCCTTTTGGGTCCTGTAAACCTCTGTAACGCCATTTGATTTCAACTACGCAGTGATGATTCTCCTAGTTGGCACTATAGTGTTACATAACCAATATTTACAGTATATTTATCCCTGAGCTGATCAGCGTGCTATGGTCCGGGATGAGACAGAAAACCATGATCCCTTTCTTAGTGAACCTTAATCCTAGGAAGGTCAATAATCAATAAACCAATAGGTCCAAAATCAGCACAGAAGAATTTCCTCTAACAAGTTTTGTAAAGAGGAGTGCTGTGTGACCTCTGTGACCTTCCCATCTAACGCTCCCGATGGAGGAGATGGGGTGTGGTATCTGAAAGATGATGAGACCTTAAGTTGTACACAGGACACAAACTACGGACAGGACATACACTGGAGGACTTTTTTGCTAAATTGGCATTCACTGAGGGCATAGAGGCCCTGCCTCACCCTTCAGAGACCTGAGAGACTCTGTAGGAATTCGTTTTGTTTGCAGCTAGGGGAGGTATTATTTTCTATAGAGACTCTCATCGAAGAACACACTTGCTTTTCCCTTGACAGTTGCCATGCCCATGCCTCTGATAGGGTCCCTTCTAGTCCCAATTAGTTGCACACTACACACATATACAGAAGAGACACTAATTAACTCTGAACGAAACAAAACATCTATTGGGTACTTACCAAAATGCAGACACATTTCCTCCCTGTTCACATACAGGTTAGCATTTCATTTTCACAATAACTAGGAACCACATGTTTAAAAATGGACATCAAAGGACAGAAAATAGTGAGCTTTTCTACGAGCCAGTGTGTGCACCATTGAACATTTCCCATGTTGTGAGTATAACTGGCTAAGCATCATTTTGTGGTTATTATTATTTCCATTATATTGAGATAAGGGGTGGAGAGAATAAGTGACCATAAGCATAAGCATGTGGTTACATAATGAGTAACAACAGAACAGGCTTCAAACCCAGCCGAACAAACACAGAGGCTGTCATCATGTGCTGCTTTCGCGGTAGATCCTAATCTGATTACAAGGAGGGGTCTGAGCCCCACTTCCGAGGGATCTCTTGAGAAAGGGTGTGCTTTATGCCTCCGAGTTCTAACTCATTGTGGGATTTCAGTCAAAATTCATTCTCACTATGCAAATATCTTTTGTTGTTCAACACATCTCTGGATCTCTGTCTCTTCTCTGGTAAATATGTGCAGAGTTTAATATCAAGATTACTTAAAATAAAATTAGGAATATATACCTTGTGAATAATATCATTGATGTAAGTCACAGTGTCAAAAACTTCCATTACCCAAACTTTAAAAAGACATAGGTAAAACATAAACAGACAGTTAGATAGATAGATAGATGATAATAGATAGATAGATAGATAGATGATAATAGATAGATGATAGATAGATAGATAGATAAATGATAGATAGATAGATAGATAGATGATAATAGATATATAGATAGATGATAATAGATAGATATATAGATGATAATAGATAGATAGATAGATAGATAGATGATGATAGATAGATAGATAGATGATAATAGATAGATAGATGATGATAGATAGATAGATGATAGATAGATAGATAGATGATAGATAGATAGATAGA
>NC_022025.1:8803022-8823507 GCF_000317375.1 Microtus ochrogaster | reverse complement strand
GATAATAGATAGATAGATGATGATAGATAGATAGATGATAGATAGATAGATAGATGATAGATAGATAGATAGATGATAATAGATAGATAGATGATAATAGATAGATAGATAGATAGATAGATAGATAGATAGATAGACAGATAGATAGACAGATAGATAGACAGACAGGTAGACAGGTATAAAAGAGAACAAGGAAATATTTCTAAGTTAGTTTTCTGGCAACAAGGGGAGCTTTATGACCAGTTCATGGGTTATGGCCATTGTTTTGAGAAAAACAGGCTTATACTCCTGTGCACTCCTTTGTTGTATGAAGAACGTAGAGCGAACAGGGTTTAAAATAGATCCTAAACTGAACTCTTTGGATGCCTATGGCAAGGGATGTCAAGGTATTAGAAGCACTATGCCATCTGTAAAAGTGTTTTCTAAGGGAAAAGAGTTTTTATTTTGTTTTGTTTTCATTTCCAAAATGATCCCCACCCTGCAATTAAGATTCAGAAATGCTGATAAAACAATGGTGGAATTACCGATACTAAACAGCCCTAGGGGAATATGCACTATTCAAGAAATGCCTTTATAGTTCCCCTTTAAATATGTACACACGGCTGGGATAACTAACTGACAACTTGCAGATTATTGGATCACCAGGCAGATAATCTCAGTGACAGAATCATAGGGTTGGGGTAGGTCTTGACAGGCCTCCCAGAGGGTTTTTTGGTTTCTGGTTTTTTTCTTAATTGGGTTTCTTAAGGTAGGACAACTCACCCTGATCGTGGGTGGCACCACTCCCTAGGTTCTGGGTTGTACAGCGTGGAAAGGTGAGCTGGGCGACACACAGCACTAGTTAAGTTCTTTCTGCTCAGAGCACAGATGTGACATGAACAGCTGCTTCAGGTCCATACCCCGTTGACTTCCCTGCAATGGCGGAGTGTGACCGGGAACTGTCAGCTAACTGAGCCACTTTCCTTCTGAGCTGCTCTTGTCAAGGTGTTTTTATCATAGCATCAGGGAGTGAATATATAGGACACACAGGCTTAGAAGAGTCTAGAAGGCACTGCAGCAAACTTGGTTTCAGACCTCTGCTCTGGATGAAGCCAGGGTGGGCTAGTGACTAGTTGAGCCTATGGAACTGGTCTAGCAAGAAAATTTCCTCACTAATCACAGCTTATTTTTTCCTTCATTGTCTCTTTCTGTCTGTGGGTCTGTCTCTCACTGTGTCTGAGATGATTCCAAGTGAGACAAAATTCTGAGATCTGCTTTGTTGTTTAAATGTTCCAATAGGTAAAAATCCACAAAAAATCTCTTTCTTATCCTGTTGTAGTTTGGTGGAGTATGAGTATCTCCTCGGGGTCCATTGTGGGTGCAGCCGAGGTCCGCAGAGGCTTGCAATTGAGGTTGCTGAAGTTGAGCAGGATTAGTGGATGCAACTACATCGATAAGGCTACAACCTCAGAAGGCAGTTCTCCTTGGCAATTTTCAGGCAAGGGTTGTTTAGAAAAGCCGTGGTTTGGCATGCCTTGACATAACCATGCCTAGCTCAAACCCTGCAATATGTGCTCCCCACTGTCACCTGCTTTTTGCCAGGAGTTCGTTCCGAAACTAGGCCAATGCAGGTACCATAGACCCATGAACCGTCAGAACTTTGGTGTAAATAAGCAACTTCATTTTTTTTTTTTTCGGTTTTTCGAGACAGGGTTTTGCTGTGGCTTTGGAGCCTGTCCTGGAACTAGCTCTGTAGACCAGGCTGGTTCGTTCTTAAGCCAGATTTCTCAGGGATTGTGTTCTAGCAATGGAAAGCTAATAATAACCCCTACCTCCTACAAAAACAATCCAATTTTCAGAAGATACAGTTACTTAGTTCTTATTGATCATAACTAGATGTAGTCTGCTGATAGTTTTTATACCACAGATTCTTTCTTTGGCAATGCCAGAAACTTGGCTGATAATCTTATCATTGTTTTGTGATATGTGATCATTTTCTAATTTGTATGGATATTCAGAAAATAAATATTCTTACTTGGAATCTAAAGCAAAAATGTATATTATATGTATAAATTTAGGAATAGATTTAAGTGTTTTAATCAATATTCTAAGCTTGTTGTCAAATGTAAAGCAACAACTATTTACTTAACAAAGCTGGAGGAAAAAAAATCTGCCAGATCAGAGATAATAGACGTGTCATTGCTATTTCTAAGCACTCTGAGCATTGCTTGGTACTACATGATGCTCAAATGTCATGGTATCATTTCTGCACCTTGAAGTGAAAATTGCCGGGGAATTGCAAATTCTAGACGATTTTCTAACACATTGAAGGGGAATGTGAAAACACTATCTACAGGAACACCACAGCAAAAGAAAGATGTTGTGAAGAAATGACGTGGCTTTTGTGTTAGAGCATACGGGCCATTTTCCTTTTGTCTTTTGGAGACACGGCGGCTGCTCTTTCTTTCTTCAGAGACCAGAAACAAAGACTTTCTGTTGATGTCGCCCCACAATGAAGACTTTGGAAGCGGACGATAACTACTCTATGTTAGGTCTAAGTTTTTATGCTTCATATTTTTCTCCAGGTTTCACTCAGATTTGGCCATGAAGAGGACCTCAATGCTGCAGGGAAGTTACATTACTGCTCTGGTCTAGTGACATTACTCTTGTTGTGATAAAAGTGCCCTAGTGCGGCGTGATTAATAAAAACCCAGAGACAGCTATTGGGGTTCAACCTGAAGGTCCGAAACGTAAAACAGCCAGCCACTGGCTCTTACCTCTAGCTCAGTTCGAAATGGTGATCCTGACTCCAGGAAACCTCAGCATGAGACTGTGTCTGAGAGCCGTCTCCTCCCGTCTTATACTCCTCTCTAGGGCTGGGATTGAAGGCGTGCACCACTACCACCTGATTTCTATGGCAAACTAGTGTGGCTACAGGGATTAAAGGTGTGTGTTCCACTGCCCGGTCTGCAAGGATGACCAGGGAGGCTGTTTGACTCCTTGATCTTCAGGCAAGCTTTATTTATTAAAATACCAATGAAGCATCACTACACCGTAGTAAGAAGCAATTTATGGGAGAAAGGGCCTATTTCAGCTCACACTTCCAGGATACAGCATGGCAGGGAGGTCAGGCTGTAGAAACATTGAGAGTAGAGAAAAGTGGATGTGTGGTCTCTTAGAAGATTCAGCACTTGGTCTTTTGTTATCTGTTTGGCTGGGATCTGGGGGTGGAGGTACACTATTTATAGCCTCTCTCATCAGAATTCGACCATTATCTGGGCATGGTCGCACAGTACTGCAGTCTAGTCCTTGAGAGGGAGGTCGAGGCAGGATAATCACATATTAGAGGACATATCGTCTATTTGCCAAGTCAAGTCAACCTGGACTTTCTGGAGAATCCTTGCCAAAACAAAAGAAACAACATTTACCAGCAAAAACTGCAAGAAAAACTTTTATAAAGGTTAAACTAAGATTTTATTGATTCAGAAGTAAGAGTGTGCGATACCTTAATAGCAAAATATCTCTGTAAATAGTAAACCAATTACTGTAAATAAAAAAAGAGACAACAAAACTGAGGCATATTAGTCTACAAAATGCAAGATAAAATAGGGGAGACCACAAAAATAACTTATAAATTTGAGGTGTTATCACAAATATTATGCCTAGTTAATTCCCCACTAAATCCTTTACCAGGAAAAGGGAGAGAAAGGCTGCCACGTATGCATATAAAAAATGAGACCTTTTAGTAAAATGTCACAATGGTGAAAATTGTTAAGAAAAGCTATCTTTAAATTTCTAAATATCTGTAAACATGTATGTATGTGACATAAACTTTGTTCCTGCATATGTATAAACTTCTATAGGTGAAATATTTTAAAATATTATACATCTTGAATAACATAAGTAATATACACATACTTGGAACACATTAAGTTGAATAGTGAAATTTATTCCTGTCAATAAAAACAGTAACATTTTACTGACAATAAAAGCCTCAAATTTAACTGAGACTCTTTATTACATAATTTGCTTTCAGACTTTAAACTATTTTTATTTTTCCCTTAACGTTCAGTAGTTGAAATTGTTTGTCTTGATCAGGACCTGTTTTTATTTTATTGTCTGCCTTCCATCAAGAAATTTATATTCTTATGTGTGTATTTTTGTGTTTTCAAGCTCAAAAATCTGGCTCAGTGAAACATCACTTTTAGAGTCATCTGCAAAAGAGGAATGGCCAGTGAATGTCTCCGAGAGCAAGGCAGTGACATCTCTGTGGACTCACTCACAGCGAGGCTCGGGCTCCCGCCACAAAGCTGAAGGCTATTTTTCTCACCCAGCTGTCTATTCTCCAACACTGGTAACACCAGAAAGAAAAACTCCTGTTTCTAAAGTAGTTTCTGATCTCAAATTTTTTCACATATACTACATAGTCATAGTTAATATAAGGATTCTATTTAGTAGTAATTCTTTGCTATTGGAATATTGAGTTGATGGTGAAGCTCTTGGTGAATGGTGAGAATCGAATCAGTTCTGTATTATTATAAAATTAGAAACACGAGGAGCTGATGGCTTATCCTCTTTCATTTATCCAATAACCTAATGATATATACATACTATATTGGTAATATTACCCGTGTGTTCCTCTGTTCATTTCTTTAACAAATATTACTTCCGTCTTGCCTGTCAAGATAATTATTTCTGACACAGTAAGAATAGAGAATCTTTGTATTCATGGAAGATAGATTCTACACAAAGGGATAGATTATGTAATTATCAGTTAAAAACTGTAACCAGTGATATACTGCGATTAATGGTAAAAATAGGAATAAGTGCTGGCTCGGTTAAGAAACCAAGTTCAATGGTGGTTAGTAAAGGAAAGACAACAGTCCTACCAGAATGCTATGCAGTAGGACCAAAACCAGGAGGCTAGCAAGACTGTGGTATGGACAAGAACACAAGGATGGGGAGACTCCACGCCAGACAGAGCTCATCTGCTTCATAGTTTCCCAAGGGGGACTTTTTTGTCTTGATTAAAGTGCATCAAATATTACAAAGAAATTATTGTTTTAATTTGCATGCATGAATGCTTGTGTGTGTTGGGGTTGGGTTCATATATGCCTGCTCATGTAGAAATAGAGGTCAATACTGAGGGGTCTTCCTCTATCTCTCTCCATCTTATTTTTTATTGAATTCTTTTACACAATATATTTTGAAAATGGTTTTCTTTCCCCAGCACCTCCCAGATCCCCCCCACACCTTTCCACCTGTTGTTATAGGAGTGGCGGGGCTGCGTCCCCAGCACCCCGGCTGCCTGCTAGCTTATGCCCCGAAATAATTACACGGACACTGTATTCTTTTAAACACTGCTTGGCCCACTAGCTCTAGCCCTTACTGGCTAATTCTGATATCCCGATCAACCCATCTCTAATAAACTGTGTAGCACCGGTCTTACCGGGAAAGATTCAGCATGTCTGACCTGGCGGCTTGGTTCATCGTGTCTGCCTCAGAGAGCAGAGCTATTGCATTTCTCCGGGAGAGGGGACTATGGCGTCTCTCAGTTCACTTCCTCTTCCTCCCAGCATTCTGTTCTGTTTACTCCACTCACCTATGTTCTAACCAATAAAATGGGCCAAGGCAGTTTCTTTATTTTTTAACCAATGACCTTCCTCCATCACCCACCCACCCAACTCCACCTCTTTTCTCTCTCTTTCTCTTTAGAGAATAAACAGGGGAACAAAAAAAAAATGCCAAGGAAGCCCTAATAATAGTAAAAACAATAAGAAGCACACATACACACGCACAACAAAATCCATACAAATAAAAACCAGAAAATACATTATTTGTAGAAGATCGGTAAAGCAACATATGCCCAAACAAAACAACATGAGACTAAGTCTACAAAAATACCATTGCATGGGACTTAGCCTGCAGTGCGGTTAATATCCCAGTGACACGTCACTGGGCATAACTAGTTCCTCCTTGGTAAGCAGGTATCAACTGGAGAGAGATTCCTGGTTAGAGGTGGGAGCCCTTGTTCCCCTCCCCGCTAGCATCCCTTCTGGCTTGAGCCTGTGGAGGCCCTGCGTGCAGTGCCTCAGTCTCAGAGTTCACATGAGCATCAGTCCTGTTATTCCTGGAACTCTGGTTCCTTTTCATCCCTCCTGGATCTTACAGCATTTACTCTCCCTCTCTTTGCAGGGGAGGGGCTTGATAAGCACATCCCTCTTAGGACTGAGTGTTTCCAAATCTCACATTCTCTGTCCATTGGCCAGTGGTGGGTCTCTGTGTTACCTCTCATCTACTCCATGGGGACATTTGTTCGAAGATGCCTGAGCAAGGCACTGATCTGTGAGTATAGCAGAATGTCATTTTATCACTGTGTTCACAGTAGAGTAATGGTGTTTAGTTTTCTCCTAGGCCCAGTGCCTACCATTTTTCAGGTTCTTAGCCAGCATATTAGTGTCAGGCAGTGCTTCTATCTCATAGATTGGCTTAAATCCAACAAGAGTGTTTGGTTACTCCCACAACGTTTGTGGCACTATGGCACAAATGTATCCTGCAGACAGGTCACCATTGTAGACCACAGGGCTCAGAGCTGGCTTGTTGCCATTCTCCCCTGGTAACATTCAGAGGACCTTTCAGTACCACAAATGTTAGGCAGGCTCTATGTGGGCACCAGCTCAACCACTCTGTCTCAACAATATTTTTTTATTAAAGATTTATTTATTATGTATACAGTGTTCTGTCCACATGTCTGTCTACAGGCCAGAAGACAGCACCAGATCTCATTACAGATGGTTGTGAGCCACCATGTGGTTGTTGGGAATTGAACTCAGATCTCTGGAAGAGCAGCCAGTGCTCTTAACCTCTGAGCTGTCTCTCAATCTTATTTTTTGAAGGTTGATTTTTCTATGCGTATATATGTGTGCCTAGATGTGTTTATGCACCACACATGAATACAGAAGCCCATAGAAAAGAGGAGAGAGATTCAGATCCTCTGGACTGAAATTAAAGGTGGCTGTGAGCTACCCAGTAAGTGCTGGGGACTGAACCCAGGCCCTCTGAAAGACGAGTAAGCACCCTTTTGATTATTGAACCATCATTCCAGCTCTGCTCCTTATTGTTTGAGACAGGGTGTCTCACAGAACCAGGAGTGCAGCTAGGTGAGCTGGCCTGAGAACCTCTGAGATCCACCCATCTGTTCTTCCCAAGGCTGGGATTACAGATGTGCACGTCCTGGTCCAGCCTCTGTGTGGATGCTGGGTAACCAAACTCAGGTCCTCACTGTGGCACAGAAAGCACTTTACACACAGAGACACCCCTTCTCCACTCTCCTGAGCTGTAATGTGAGGACATTACTTAGTTGTATTTTTGAGAATCTTAAAGACATAGAATGAGCCTGGTGGTGGTGGTGCACACCTTTAATCCCAGCACTTGGGAGAAAGAGGCAGGAGGATCTCTGAGTTTAAGGCCAACCTGACTTACAGAGTGAGCTTGAGGACAGCCAGGATAGCTACATAGAGAAACCCTGTTCTGAGAGACCAAATAAATAAACAAACAAATAAATTTCTGTTATGAAAAACCAGATAAGTAAGTAAGTAAATAAAGTAAGAAAGAATAAAACCAAACGGTTTGGGGGGGAAATCAGAAACCTGGTGCATAGTCTGTGAACAGTCTGCTGGAGTTTTGGAAAAGGGTTATAACGGGGCAGAAACAGAGGCACAGATAGGGTGAAGAGTACGGAAGCAGTAAGACATTGAAATCTTGGCGAGGTGAACAGGATGCTGAGAGAGAAAAGAAACTGTCAAGCATAGCTTCTCGTCTTCAAGCAGACAGATAACGCAATGCTAAAACATTCGACACTGGAAACGGCAATGAATGTCGACATAGCTTGGTGTGAAGAGGTGGATGTGGCAAATTTTAATCATCCAAAGACACCAAGTAGACAACTGAAGCTTGTTGGCATCTTGAACTAGAAATACACAGTTTTGAGAATGAGATGAGCTAGAGGCAGGAAGAGACGATGAAAAGCCCCAAGACATAACTTCAATTAACTCCAATATCATGTGGCCGAATAACAGACTGAATCCATAAAATATTAATCTAAAAATAAATATGTTAGTGGTATTAGCTATTATATTTTTAAAAAATTAATCAGTAATACATATTATAAGCATGTCTTGCATATGATGTGATATGAACTCAAGTAGACACCGGCAGAGAATGCACAAAGGTAGCAGTGGAGAAAATCACTAAGTCTGCCTGGAAAAATACATAAAACATTAGAAAGAGAGATATATCTGATCTTCCCTCTAAAGATCTCTGAGAATGTGTTGTTCACGGTGGTTTAATTTTAAAGGAGAAATGAAAGGAGAATTCTTGGAAAATCTCATTGAATCAAGTCATATCTGCTTCCTAGGGGGCAATGAGGAGTGTTGATGTATGAGATGGGGCATAGAGGGTCTAGGGAAGGTCGAGATGGAGTCAGAACTATGGTTTCTGACAGAATACAACAGATGCTTCATTCTCTAAGAATGAGAGCCATAGGGGAGAGCTGTGTGTACACTGTGAAGAGACTCCGCTGGGAAATCTTAGCTCCGTTGTATCTGCTGACCAGGGAAAAATTCATCTCCCTGCAATCCGGTCACTTCAGAACTAGCCACCCACTGTGTTTGTGTAAACACTAACTTGCTTATATTTTTCAGTTCGGATACCAACAATTGGGTACCTAAATTTGACCTTTCTTTTAGGGTAGACAGAGCTTCTGGAATAAAGTTTTACTGACCTACAAACCATGCGGTCATACAACGCAATGAACTCCTTTCTCCAATTTGACTTCTACATTCATAACGCCTCGCCCCGAGAAAACGAATCTTTTCTCAAAATGCCTAAGCCCACGTAATACAAAAACATTTTCTTTTTCTGTGTAAGCACTTCTCCTCTAATTAACACATTCAATCTCTAAGTCACATATAAATATGAGTCTCATAAGCATACCTCATTATTAATTTTATTAAGGCAAATTAACCCTAGGTTCTAAAAATGAGATAGAAGCTTTGATTGAATAGGGGAATAAAATGTGACTGCACAAGGGCAAATGCCAACCTTTGAATTATGTATCATGATGATTCATGGGCTTAATCATAAATCTTAAATAAAGAGCACATGTATCTCCGGGGCTGTCAGGAGCAAAGGGAGCATCAGGTGCGGGAGTGGCTAATGGCGGTCTGCAGACCAGACTGAACCCCTCTTACTGCAGAGCAATGGCTAAATTCGGGAAGGAAACTTGATCAGTATCATGCAGCCTTGTATTAATAAAGACTAGAAAATTTAATCCTTGGCAAATCAGACCTCAAATGCATTTGAGTAAAATATACGCTTTTTCCAAAAACGCTGCTCATGCTTGATACGTTCAAGCTTATGTGTACCTGCCTGCGTTTGTGTGCACAGAAGCTCTTAAGGATCTGCGTTCCCGGATCTCTGTGAGTTCGAGGCCATCCTGGTCTACATCCAGGACAGGCTCTAAAGCTATAGAGAAACCATCTGGAAAAACAAACAAGCAAACAAACAAAAGCCTTCCTCCAGGCTGGTATATATATATATATATATATATATATATATTCTCTATTGTTATTTCAAGGAAGTTTTTGATAAAGAAAGAAAGAAACTGACGGAATGGAGAGGCCTAACTGGACAGCGAGTCTCCACTGTTGACCTGAATGTCAGCACAGCTGTGTTATACACAAAGCCCGAGGGTTCTGACCACGTGAAGAGCCGTCATTACTGAGCTGTGTGAAGAGAGCTAATGGAAACTTGCTTACCTCTGTAGGGCTCTTACATGGCTCGTACAGAGAACCCATATTTTAAACTGTGGCAGCATGCTTTTCCCTTTGGGAAATAGCTATAGGGCAGATATCGACCGCCTGAAATAACAGTGCTCCACACAGAGCGAGGGAAAACTCTGCCTCCAGCAGCAGGACAGGAGATGGGACGGCTCATGCTGAGACCATCTTTTCTCCGTCAACCGAGTGCAAGGAAAGCTTGGTTTTTGTTGCCCTGCTGGATCCCACTTCACAAAGCTTTCAGTGTATCTGGGCATCCTTGGGAGACTCTCCTTCTACAGTTTCTTCAGCTTCTCTTCTCTTGCTGACCCAGCCAGATCCTTTTGAGGCTTAAGACCCAGAAGTAAGGGCAGAGGGGCCAGGCTGCCGGGAGCATTCAGGTTCAGCCACTAAGCCCTGAGCACGTACATACTCTACAAAAAGTATTGTAGATGTGATTATGTCCATCTAAATTAAAGACAGGATAAGCATTTTGGAGTGCATTTATATCTTAGAAAAGAGAGAAGGGAGGGGGGAATGACTGCATTTGAAGGAGGCCATGCTCTCTCTACCAGCTATGATATCATATCCTGGGAGGAAGGTGGACAATTCTGACAGGAGAGGCATCGACCACTCTTGGCCTTAGACCATTTCTTCTGTGTGTTTGCTGTTTCATTTTTGTTGATTTCTCCCAGGACTTTTTCTAGATGAATAATTAATTGGAGTCCATGTCAATTTGTCATGGTCATTGAGCTCTGTAAGACTCTTCCTAGAATAATCCTTCACGTATGGGAAGGGGACTGTTACATCTTCCACTCTCCGCGATTTTCAGGTCGCCTACAGCCATGTGAGACCCGTCATTAAAGACTCAATCAACTCTCAAAGTGTAATCCCTGACATGTCCCTTGCTTCGCTCTCCCTTTGATCATTTCGGCGGTGCCAGAGAAACGTTCCTGAAAGCTTGGGTAACTTGGAGTTTATTAATTTTACTCTGATTCAGCAGTCACTTGATATATTAGATTGAAAGAAAATCTGTAGCTGCTGTCTGGTTTTAGGGGATCTTAAATTTTTATTTGCTTGAAAACATCTAGGAATTCCTTTACTAAAAGCAGCGTATAAATAAATCTTTGCATAGATAATCATATTACATAATCAGAACAAAATTGTGATAGGTGTGGTAGGAAAATGTATATTTGACATTTTTGCCCTAATATGTGAGAGAAGATTCTACAACTTTCTTTATTATCCTTAATAAATACACATCACTTACAAGAATACTGTATTTAATTCCCTGTTTAGAAACTTCCTCCCAAAAATAAACGCTTAAGAAATATCCTTCCTTCTGGGTCTTATTCTTTTAGTTGGACTTCTATGAACCATTCAAGACTTCAAATGTTTCTGAGATAAACGAAATCAAGTTAAGTACGCAGTCAGTCAGTTCTGGACATGATGGCCTATAACTCCTCCAATGCTATTCTTATAAACTCTTCCATACATTTTAATGTCGTTTCATAAAATCTTAGCTAACGTTTGTGTTGGGTTCTGTTTCATCCAATTAAATACATAGGAATTCAGAAACTTGACATCATTTATTATAATGCATCACTTTAAAACAAATTAATATTTAAAAATGCTGCTTGGCGTGGCTCCGCACATCTTTGATGCCAACACTTGAAAGACAGAGGCAGGTGGATTTCTGTGAGTTGTAGGCCAGCCTGGTCTACATAGTAAGTTCTTGGACAGGCAAGCTACATAAAGAGATCCTGTCTCTTAAAAAAGTCAATAAGTAAATAAATGAACAATCAATGGCAATTCAATTCAAACATTTGATTTCTAAATATCGGATTTAAAGTATTTTCTCAAACCCTAGAAAGTATTCCTTAGTATAGAGGAAACAGATATTCTTAACTGACTAGATTTGCTGTCTAGATTTATGAACTACAAGACTGTTCACCAGGTAAAGTTGTTGTAGAAAGTTGATTCACCTCATATTTTATACAGAATTTAATTAAAATGACATTTTCCACTGTAGTGTAACATTAATCAATTTCATCAAGTGCTTTATTGAGTTTGAACTCTGCCAGTTCAAATGATGAGCTAATGAAGCCTCTGAAGACCTGGGCATGGAACGGACAAGGACAGAGGCATTTGGGCATCTGGAGACAGGATCAGAACATCTCAAGAGAGACACAGCCCATACTCATTAAGTCTGCAGACTCCGGAGAAGCACCGTTGGCTTCAAATGCCAGCTCTGTAATTACTGGCTATGTGCCTCGGGGCGCATCTCAAAATATTTTCTTCCTTGCAGTAGCTATGGTTTCTCAGTAGATAATATCCTTGTAAATATGACTCTTTCGGGGAGGTCTGACTGTGCCTTTTCTTCCCAGATATTTTTACACCAATTAAATCTTCCTAACACTTGTAAATCTTAGCTACACTATAGACTTCTAGGGCTTTAATTTCTTATGCATGGAGCCACGCTCACTTGCAAGATGGAGACAACAGGAACTTCTGTTTTATTGGGTTGCTAGGAAAATGAAACAAGTCGATGTTTGTCAAGCCCTTGGGATGAGACCTGGCCCTTAGCACACAGCACATAAATACAAATCAATGTACGACCAGAAGCTACAAGCATCCTGCTACAGCTACAAGATTTGTAAATGATTTTATAAGTCAATCTCTACCTCCACAGACAGTAAGAGATAGGAAAGTGTTTCAGAGCTAAAACCTGCATCACATGAATGCATAGCTTCCTTAATGGTAGTGGGTTATAGAAAACCTGGGGCTCATGTCTGAAGTGCAAGTGTACTTAAAGCCCAGGACTGTGCATAGATAGCAGTAAATCAGACAGCAAATCCGGATCTACAGGCTAGCCGTGGGGAAATGGTGCTGACAGCAAATGCCATGGCCTACAAAGGCAGTAATTTTGATGCAGATGGAGCAGGAGCCGGTTCTCCTGGGACTAGGAAGAGGCCAGGAGGTGGTGCAGAGCTGAAAGATGAAGCAAGATTGAAATCTGGGTAGGGATCAGATGAAGAAGGACTGTGTTTTTCTTTAGACTCCTTACCGAGGGCTCAGACAACAGTATCGTGATTGCTCAAGGCACCGTTCTGTTTGCTTTCTGTGTATACATGGAGCTACATACCCTGACATTGTTCACCGTTCAACCATTTCTTCTTCCATACAACGATTTTACCAAACCTTGCTAAATAGCCGGCGTTCAAGAGTAATTGTTTGCCCTTCTAATTGTCTTGTCCAACTCTGATGTGTTCATTTTTTATCTGCTATAATTTATTATTATTTTATTAGTCTATAATAAAAGTTTATTATAAAACATTTTATTATATTATTTCACAATCCTGTTTGTTTTCTAAAGAGAGACAGAAAATAAGTAAATCTGAATGAGAGTGTAAGGAGGGAGAGTAATCAATTACGTGAGAAAATTATTTTCAATAAAAGGAAAAAATCCAAAAATAAAGATAAGAAATTAATTGTTAAATGGGGTAATGATTGAGCAAAGTTACAAGAGGACGGCCATAACTTGTTTTTAAATTAATAAAAAGAAGCAGCCAATAATTTGAATGAGAGTAAAGCCACGTATATAGGAGGCTTTGAAGAGAGAAACATAATATTATCTCAAAAAAATTTAAGTAAAATTTAAACTGGAAAAAAAATGACATAAGCACATACAAAAGTGTAATTGCTTCTAAGCAATAGTGCATCCAGGAATCCAAATGAGCAAAGCTCTGAAGCAGATAGGTTAGATATACCTGACAAAATCATGCTTAGTGCTTGCAAGTGTTCATATCTGTAGAAACCGTATGGACAGGAAGTCATTTGTAGAGACCACAGCAGTTTTACTTCTTTAAAACTAAATAAAACCACAAACGTTCCTAAGGAGCTATATATTTATTATAAACTTGATATATGCCTGAAGTGATTCTAAGTTGCTGTGTATAACTGAAATCCTTCAGCAGGAGATGCACAAAAAACTCATTCAATCTACGTGTCCATCTGCTCTTGTCTTCAAGGTCAGGGCCGGAACTTACTGTATTTCTTCAACTTTCCTGTGCTATTTCTGTGTCTTTTTATCTTTTTATTAATACTCTCATTTTGATAGCCTCTGAAGGATTTGTCATATTATCTTGATTCCTCCTGAATGCTTATGGCTCCACCACATCAATGGTACTTCCCTAGACTCTCTGAGGGTCTACACAGTGAATGTATATTGACAGACTCTGTCTTATGGGTATAAAAAAATGACAAATGAGGTGATGGCCATGAAACCATGCATATACTTAAAACCGTTTGAATGTATGACTTAAAAGAGTGAATTATTTCTTAAAACTCTACGGAATGATAGGCTCTTGACTATTTTTCCCAAAGTGATAAATCTCTAGGCAGTAGCCATGATACTGGGCTTGCTGAACTGGGATGTTGTTCACTGATATGGATTTTTATGCCCACACCTTTATAAGTCTATTTCTTTGGTAATATAACTTTGAAGTCTTATTGGCCACTGTGTGGTGGGCATTATGTCTCCTTTGAAGGGTTTAACTTATAGGAAGCACAAAGGGACCTCTTGGGCAGTTCGGAGAAATCAGAGCAGCTGGATTCTCAGGTTCCCTGTAGAGAGTTGGGCTGTGTAGATGATTAGGCCTAGAGTTCAACCAAGTTTTATCCCACGAATCAGTGCATTGAGTGCTGTGTACAAGCTGTGCATCTCATATTCATTTTGTATTGGGCAAATAGAAGCTACCAACACTGTTCTTTCTAATTGACTCCTTCATCTCCAAGAGCTATTAGCTATCAATATGCAATATCTTCCTTCCCATACTCACTGGCTGACATTCTTTAAACTTCCTCCCTGCCTCGTGTTTCTGTGTTTGTGTGTGTGTGTGTTGTTGTTGTTGTTGTTGTTGTTGATGGGTTCTCCCTTCCTCAGTAACCAATTTTCCTGTGTGCATTGTTCTCTATAGTTATTCTTGAACTGAAAACATGAGAAACATACTTTACATGTTTATTTCTAAAAATAGCATATATTCATAAAAATGAACACATCCTACACAATACACTATAATGAGTGAGGGAACTGGTGTATCAATTATATTGTCCCTTATCTTTGCTTAATGCTTTCTGCAAGATTTATAACTTCTCGCTGGGCGGTGGTGGCATACGCCTTTAATCCCAGCACTCAGGAGGCAGAGGCAGGCGGATCTCAGTGAGTTCGAGGCCAGCCTGGTCTACAAGAGCTAGTTCCAGGACAGGAACCAAAAAGCTACGGAGAATCCCTGTCTCGAAAATAAAAAAAAAAAAAAAAAGATTTATAACTTCTCATTGAGTGCCAAATGTCCAAGCCCTTTTAGAGACTCGCTACCTTCATGACCAACATCGTTGCTGTTATTTGGATTATTTAGTTGCTGCAATGTTCAAACATGGCTGTTAGAAGCTAGTTTAAATTGCGTATTGATTTTCTTAAACATGAACCTGGAGATCTTTGAAGTTCCTGGCACATAACTTCAAAGCTGTACTCCATGGAGCTGTACTCCATGAAGCACTGATACTTGACAGAAGTTGGAATTAGTATCTAAAAACAGGCAGTAGGGGATATAAGGGTTCGGGAGATCTGAATGAGGGAGTAGTTAGTTCTTGGAGCACCTGTGATTTCCCGCAGTCCATGACTTATTACCATGGCTGATGCCTGTATCTTGCTCTATGTATTTCCAATTGTTCCCCACAAGGGAACAATTTGAACACATAGTCTTACCTGTCTCTAAAACTCTGCTCTTTGTGCTAGTAGCCCAATTTTAGTTAATATATTTAAAAAATTATGAGTCACTAGTAAATAGGATATTTACTATGAGAAGAGAAACAGAAGTTAGGGTGACATGAATTTTATCGCTAATGTAATTTCAGTTTTAGAAACTTAGAGGTTCTAAAGAGGAGAGCATTCCCTGTCTAGTCAGTGAGCATCAAATTAATATGAAAAATAGTTGATCTGTATCAGGGGACACCACTCTTTCCTTTTTATTTCCTCACTTTTTCCTTCTTCATTTGTCCATATATAATTTCATTTTACTGTTTTTTTCTCTTGAGAGCATCTAATAACCATTTGCTGATTAACAATCAACATCAAATATTGTATGTGTGTATAAACCATTCTCAATACCTTATATTGAAAACAGTTCAGTGATGTGCAAGCCCTTAGCAAAGAGGAAGGCCTACATAGTTGGCAGCTCTGTTAACACTCTCGGGAGCTTTTATCACACCCATATGTACCAAACAGAAAAATCAGAATCTGACATTGAGAGATTTTGGTATTAATTACAAATAGTAAAAGGAGAATTATAGATGTCCTATGAAAAGTGTTCCACTTCAAAATGTCACCTGGTCAATGTTGTCACCTTAAAGAAGGGAACACACGGTGTTACATTAAATTCTTTAGAAGATTTGATGCAAAAATAACACATAGTGTTTCTCCTGCAAAAAGAAATGTACTTCTGTATGCTTTTTGAAAGGACATTGACTTATGAGATTATTACTGATGCAATATAACATATCTATATAGATGGATAGATAAATAGATATCTTTTTATACACTAGTTTGGCAATAATTAATATGTAAATCACATGCTAGAAATAGGAACCCGAGATCAAACAGATTTTAGTTAAAATTCCTGCTCTAACACCTACTGCTGTATGACTCAGGACAAGGGTATCTATTCTTCGTGCACTGTTTCCTTGATTTAAATATAGGAATAATGTTCAACCTTAAAGTAATTGTGAGGATTGTGTGAGTAACTATAATTATGTGTAACAGGAAGGCCGCTCGTTTGGTCCCAGCCACTTAGTCCCAAAATAACAACACAAAAATTATATTAATTAAAACACTGCTTGGCCCATTAGCTCTAACTGCTTATTGGCTCACTCTTACATCTTAGTTTAACCTATTTCTATTAATCTGTATGTCGTCAAATGTCAGTGGCTTACTGGCAAAGATTCAGCATGTCTTACTCTGGCAGCGGCTCCATGGCAGCTTCCTGACTCCACCCTTCTTCCTCCCAGCATACAGCCTAGCTTTCTCTGCCTAGTACTGTTCTTCCCTGCCATAGGCTCAAAACAGTTCTTTATTAACCAATGAAAGCAATAGACAGAAAGACCTCCTATATCATTTCCTCTTTTCTGTTTAAACAAAAAGGAAGGCTTTAGCTTTAACATAGTAAAATTGCATATAACAAAACAGTTATCAAGAAAGCAAAAATTACAGTTACAATATTTATATCTACCTTATTTTTTATCATAACTAAAAAACTATAACTATAATTATCTATCTATTCTTCAACTCCATCAAGAGCAGAAATACACAAATATAGTATAACAAAATTTACCTTAAATTTGTATCAATAAACCAAGATCCATACCAATGCAAATTATTCATCTCTATAAGATATCCCCCTTAAATGTAAACAAGTAATTATAAACAATATTTGGGAATATGGACATAGTTCTGTCCACAGTGCTTCCTGCTGTTTGGGAGTGCCTTTAATCTTGATATGGCTTTAGAATATAAGAACAGTCAAATAATTTACCTGTGTTAACTCAGATTTTTCACCATGTAGAGTAATGTATTAATTAAGGCTCGATAAAAATAAGGTTGTTTCATGAACTAATTTATGAAAACGTTTTCAATGCCATTAATGATTTCAACATCACTTCTAGTGTACCTGTGTCCTTAGTTAGCCCTTTAAAGATTGCCATGAGCATTGGTTTGGAGGAAGTATCTACTCGGTGATGGCTTCTGTTAGTATCGGAATACAAAGGTAGGGTACTGGAGGTGTGAGACGCTCCCCATGGCACATTGCTGGGATTCTAGTCATGGTTTCCCTTAGTGCCCAAATGTATTTTAACAACTTCATTGATATGCCCATTAGTCTTTGGGACTCTGGGTTGGATAAACCTCGATACCCTTGTGAAAAAGATACTAACGTACAAATCCCAAGAATGTACGTGCTTAGGAAACCTGTGCACAACTGTCTCCTTTGCAGTGTGTTGAATGATCCTGTTGGGGTTTCTCTATTCTGCTATCTTTTATTCAATAAAACCCAACGATTCAATGTAGGAGTTCTTAGAATCATTATTTTCAAGTTGTTGTACTATAGGCGAAGTTACAGACGACTAGATTATTCTCGGGGTTCACCTTTGGCCTAGACTGGCTATGGTATATAGAGAGAAGGTCATGAACATTTCAAGCTATATTTATAATACAGTTATAATATGTAGAAACCATTTTAGATTCAAAATACTAAAACATGTGTTTCTCTGACCTCCATTCTTCTTTTCTCTTTTCTTCTCTCCTCTTTCCTTCCCTTCTTACTTCTCTGCATCTCTCTTTCTCCAGCCCAGGACATTCTACCAGTGAGCCATTGCCATTTGGTTCACAATGCTGACGATAACGTGTCAGTTAGGGGGAAGTAAATGTCACTGGAGTACTGGGTGAGAAGAGCTAAGAGTCAATGGTTTTCAGTGATAGTTACATGTATCGGTAGCTACAGAATTAGTAGATAGATACCGCATAACCTTTACAGCAGGAAAGAAGATAAACAAAGTGATAGTAAATCGCCTACATTTCTCCCTATTTTTTCTTCAAATATTTTTTTCATTCAGTATATTCTGATATTGATTTAGCATCACCAAATCCTCCTAGATCTTCCTCACCTCTCTGCCTACCCAACCTTACCTTTTGTCTCTCTTCTTTAGAAAACAAACAGGCAAACAAAAAAGCAAACAAATCAGAATAAAAAAGACAGAAATAGCAAAGGCACAAGAAACACACACACACCATCAAACATAAAAACAAAGAACAATAAGTTTAAAAATGCCCAGAAAAAAGCGATCTGAGACAAAAACAAACCCACAGCATCCCACTGAGCCAGTTTTGTGTTGCCATCTGTTGTGCACCGGCTCCAGCCTGAAGTCTGAGCTGCATTCCCAGTGAGACTCCATGGAGTGAACTAACTTTTCCCCTGTAAGCAGTTGCCAACTTCTTGATTAGGGATGGAAGATCACGTGGACTTCCCCCTCTCAGGGCTGAGACTCCATGTGGCCTCAACCTGGGCAGACCCTGTGCATAAGGCCGCTGCCTCTGTAATTTCATATGTGTGTCTGTACAGTTAGGCTGAGAAACTGTTTTCTTGGTGACAAACATTCCCCTCGGCTTTTACAAGGTTTCGTCTCCTCTGCCCCACAGCTCCCTGTATCACACAGAGCATGCTATGAAATGAAGGTCTAAGGAAATATTTTTCAAAGCCTTTTGTACCAAAAATATCTAAGACTATGCTCTGCCAAGTATAATGAGATCGGAGGAAAGAAGGCAGGAACAATAAATGGCGTTGGATTCCTCTGGAGACTGCCCTGGCAAGGAACCGCCGAGCAGTAGCCTAGGCAACGGGAAGCCGATCTCTCACAGCTCTGCATTCTGGGAGGCCCCGTCAAATCCAGCCGCTTTCCTCTGAGGCTTCTTCACAGGCCTTGCAGATGATCCCACATATGTCCCGTCTTCACGTGGCCTCCTCTATCCAGGCCTGAAGATGCTCTGTGGGTTCCCATTGTCTATTATACCAGGAACCTTAGTTTAGATTAGAGCGTGACTTAATGACAATGATCCAACCCAGGCTTCCAGACAAGGGAGATCAGCGCCCTGCCATTGAATCACTTCGACTCATGGCCACAGTTTAATTTAGCTTCATTCCAGGACTACTGCTCTGTGATATCGCACTGGGAGAGGCTGGCACTTAAGAGTTCTAAATGTGAAGTCTGGGAGAGCACAATCCAGCCTTCAATAAGCTTGCATAACACAACACAAGCAGAAAAGCAAAACGATGCCTCAGTGAGGTTCCCAGGACAACAGCACGGCAGCCCAGGGAGTCGCTAGTCTGCAAAGTGCAGAAAGATGGACTCTCTCTCTGACAATGTCAAGGAACTCTGGAACTTTTAGATTTACCCAGACTGTATTGAGAGGATGTACGTACTGAGAATATGTACTCGTATGTACTCAGAGGACATATGTACTGAGAGAACGTGTGTACTAATAAAACATATGTACCGAGAGAAAGTATGTATTCAGAGAATGCATGTATTGAGAGAATGTATTGAGTGGATGCTTAACCTTCTGGGAGTTACTGGGAGAATTGGTGATACGTAGATGTACAGAAAACTAAGCAAATAAAAAATTGGAAATAATTCACTCCACAGAGAACAAAGGATTGTAGAAGGAAGGAAATATAAAGCCATTCCACACCCTAGTGATAATAACACTCCTTATAATTTCCACTACAGGAAGGTGGTCAGGGAAAGGATGAAGACACTCGACCTGCCTCCTGTGTGAGTTCCTTTCTCATTGCTGTGACAGAACAGCTGACCGGAAATAACTGAGAGAAGAACCTTAGTCTGGCTCAGCCTTTGAGGGCGAACAGTATGTTATGGTGAGGAAGACATCATGACGGGAAGCTCCATGGTGGAGACAGGATGGGACAACTCTTTTTACCTCTCCAAGGACCGTGTAGCAGAGAGAGCGAGACAGAGAGAGACAGAGAGAGAGACAGAGAGAGAGACAGAGAGACAGAGACAGAGACAGAGAGACAGAGACAGAGACAGAGACAGACAGAGAGACAGAGACAGAGAGAGAGACA
>NC_022025.1:8800020-8802897 GCF_000317375.1 Microtus ochrogaster | reverse complement strand
AGACAGAGAGACAGAGACAGAGAGAGACAGAGAGAGAGACAGAGACAGAGAGAGAGACAGAGAGACAGAGACAGAGAGACAGAGACAGAGAGAGAGACAGAGAGACAGAGACAGAGACACAGAGAGAGAACACTAACTGAAAAACTGTAAGCAGAAGCCATATGGCCTGCATTGGGGGCTTGCTTCCTCCAGCAAGGCTCCACTTCGTGGAAACTACTTCTCAAAACAAGGCAGCTCACCAGGCACCTAGCTCTGGAACTCCTGAGCCTAATAGGGGAGGGGACGTTTCACATTCAAACCATGGCACTTTAACAAGAAGTCAACACATGACAATAAAAAGGCCAGGAGGTCACCAAGTAGCATATTAAACTCTTGGAGGATCTAGAACGTTTAAAAGTTGGCCTCTAGAAGTAAAATCCTGGAAGTAACCAGAGATGAGGAAGGCAGTTTCTTTTAGTTTTTCAAGCAAATTTTCCAAACCTTTAATTTTTTAACAAAACCTTGGAAAATTAACCTTGGAAAAAGTGCTTTAACAAGGAAAAAGCACGTAAGACTTTCGTGCTGGTAAACACAAGCTGAAGCCCAGTGGAAATTTCTCTCTGAACATACCTGCCTCTCAGTGTCCTAAAATCTACATAATGGATTTTTCATATGGAGCTCCAACTTACTCCTTATGCCGCAGGCCAGCCTTTCCTGCTGTCCCCTCTTCCTTCCTCCCCCTCTTCACCCCCCGCTGGACCTCTTCTTCCTCTGCTTTTCTATGGAGTGAGTGGCACCTTATCCAGTCACCTGTCAGAACACGGGCCGTATGTTTCTCCATGTAATGCCAGCTCAAACCACCCAGTCCTCGTCACTTACCCTCTTTGTTGAATCTGAGCTGTGTCTTTCTCCCCATCTTTATAGAGTCTCCCCAGTGTTGACTCACTGGGCTTCTTAGTTAATTGCACCCATGTTTGACACTCTTCTGCCTCGCATTCCAATAACAAATTGATCCTTCTGCTGAGACAAATTTTCTGTCTTTTTCTCAGGAATGAGCAAAAGCAATTAATCCTCCAGAATGTTCTTCCTGACACATTTTTCTTATTCTTCACATTAGCCTAAATACTATATTTGTGTCAATCATAATGATTGACATATAGAATATGTATAATTTGAAGGGTGAATAAATGAGTAAACTGAATGAATATTGATACATCCCAAAAGAATGAGTCTGATTCTTTTATTGAGTATGAGTGATATTTAGATGAATGAGACTTGCATAAAAATCTGTTTCTCTATTCCACTTAAATTCCACGCTGGCTAGAATACCTCTTAAAACTATTCGTATTGAGATATCCAAATGTTCGGGTTCTATCACCTTCAAAGACAAGCATCACAGATGGAAAGCTGGAAGCTGTCTGTCAGGGACGGTGTTAACTAGACAGAGAAAAGGTCCAGTTATAGGGAATGTCTTCTGTTGGGAGGTTACCCTCAGCAGACGGGCACTGTCTGCTTAAAAGATGTCAGTCAGGGTTTCAGTTACCCCTTCCCCCTTGTTCCTCCCTCAGCCAGGCAACTGTCACTCTATCAGCGCAGATCTTAGCCCTCATCCTGCTAGCATGTCATGAGGATGCATATTCTTCTAAGACTGCTCTGCACGGGGTGACCCTGGGTGCCTGTCTTTCACCGTGTGTATTTTTAGTCGAAATTATTTTAACATATATTTTTCCCCTCCACATGAGGATATAAGTTTGACAGTTTGGGGGGTAAACAGCCACATGAGGTGGCTGAGTGGAAAAAAAATCAGTGGCTTTGAGATTGAGAATTTGAAGCGAATAGAAACTGCACACAAGCTGTGCAGTTCCCTTTGTTTCTCCTTCAGCTTTCCAGCCCTGGAACTTTCCAGGCGCCAAGAGCAGAGCGAACATCCGTATTTTCATCGTCCATCTTGCGTGGCTTTAAGCACAAGGCAGTAAACAACTGTTGTGGGTTTTCCTGTTTTATTTTTCTTTGTTGTAAATTCATGTGTGAGGTCATGAACTTTCCTTTCTTTTATTCTGTGACCTTGAAACCTTGTTTTTAAACTGTAAAGCCAAATGTCATTTTCTAAACACAACACTTGAGTTAGTCAGCATTCTGCCACTGGAATAAAATACCCCAGGAAATTAACTTAAAGGAGAGAAACTTCGATTTTGTACAAGGTTTTTGATGGATTTGGTTCTGGTTACTTTGTTGTTTCTGGATTTGAGATTTCAGGACATCATCACAAGGAGAGTGTAGGGGAGCAAAGCCACGCCCCTGCGGTGGCCTGGAAGCCAACCAGACTGGAGAATAAGGAGTCCAGGGCGCTGCCACTCATTCTCTCTCCCCCACTAGGACTCCCTTTAAAGTGTCTGCCCCTCTCGTCAGCTATGCACCGGCAACCAAGCTTTGTTTTTGCACATGAGCCACAGGGAGATGGGAGACATTTGTTGGTATCAAATTATTCAGAAGGGTATGTGAGCATGCCTTACAAATACAAAATATTATTCTGACATAACACGTGTGTCATGTTTGTTATTTGAATTTCTACCTGCAATGACTTAGAGACACATGCTGCTCCCAGTATAGGCAGATTAGGTACGAGATTTGTTCCTGGTAAAATCGTGGTGGTTTATTTTGCCAAAGCAGGAACAGCTCTATTGGAGATTAGGTTAGGGTTAGGCTTTGAAAAGGCTTCAAATGCGGTCACATGTTAGGAGGTGATTTTGTTGGTGAAAAGGAATTGAGCGTTAGCCTTTCTCTCTTTTATCTGCTTCTGCCTCTTTTTTTTAAAAAAAATTTACTTATTTATCAAGGATTTCTGACTCCTCCCCGCCACCGACTCCCCTTTCCCTCCCCCTCCCCCGATCAAGTCCC
>NC_022025.1:8797906-8799720 GCF_000317375.1 Microtus ochrogaster | reverse complement strand
CTCGTGCTCCCCCTCCTTCTGCTCCTGATTTGGACCTTGAGATTTCTGTCCGGTGCTCCAATTTGGGTCTCTGTCTCCTTTCATCACCTGATGAAAGTTAATATTCAAGAGGATGCCTATATGTTTGTCTTTGGATTCACCTTCTTATTTAGCTTCTCTAGGATCGTGAATTACAAGCTCACTGTCCTTTATTTATGGCTAGAAACCAAATATGAGTGAGTCTGCTTCTGCCTCTTGTTTCTACAGTCGATTTAAGTTTCTGCCGGGTACTTAGCTTCGCATCCAGAGTTGAAGCTAAGTCACGTGGCCTCGCTCCTTTGCCATTGTCGTACATCAGCGATGTTCACACGTGTGTGTTGAACTTTTTGCTTGTGATGAGAGTGAATAGGAAGAGACGCCTTCCATTTCACACAGCGGCAGCCACACACACGGGAGACACACGCGAGCTCACACGAGGCTGCATTTCCCAAAAGCTGGGATCACATAAGTGCGTTCCAGCCACTGTAATTTTCCAGGTGAGTCTTCCCTTAGAGGAGCAAGCTCTCCATCAGTCGCTTCTGGTTCCGAGCCGAGTCTCTCTTGGTGAGGATGCGTGCTGTTCTAAAGCCCGGCTGTTCCAATCTACATACTAAGTTCATTTCAAAACCGAGCTTTGCATCTCATACAATCTTAGCATGGGGCTGTTCGTTTCCCCCATAGGACCCTCTTTGTCTGCCTCTGGCGGAAGTTTTCTTCTCTCAGCATAGTAAGGAGTGCTCCGTGTCCTCCTCTGACAGCTTCCACAACCCAGACCTGAAAACTTAACATTTTTCTTCTCATTTGAACCCGTTTGAATCTTACCATCGAAACCAGTGCTCTCCTGAAGCCTAGTGTTTCTGCTGCCGGCAACAAGCAACAGAACTTTGGGGAAAGTTAAAGGAAAACACTAATCTTTCCTTTTATTTTTTAGAGGAGACACTGTGCATCTTGGTGGATTGCCATTCAGGGTCTCTTTGGACTTGGTTTCCTTGGGTTTGCCTTCATTAGACTTTCAGTTTTCATTTGTTTGGGCACTTGGCTTGTATTTCAGTACCCTGGAAAGGCTTACTTTTAAAAAAGATGGGTGTGTTGTCTTGGTACTCTCATGTCAGCATGATACAAGATAGAGCTATGTGAAAGGAGGGGAACTTAATAGAGAAAATGCCTCCCTAATATTCAGATGCAGGGCGTTTTCTTAATAAGTGACTGATAGAAGAGGCCTCAGCTGGGGATTGGTGCCATCCCTGGGCTGGTGGTCCTGACTTCTGAAAGAAAGCAGGTTGAGCAGGGCGTGGGAGCAAGTCAGTAAGCAGGGCCCTCCATGGCCTCTGCATCAGCTCCTGCCTCCAGAGTCCTGCTGTGTTTGAGTTCCTGGCCTGGCTTCTCTCAGTGATGAATAGCAATGTGGAAGTATAAACCAAATGAACCCCTTCCTCCCCACGTTTCTTTGGCCTTGGTGTTTCATCAGGGCAATAGTAACACTTGCTACGAGCATCCCATGATCTGTATTAGCAATCTTAGCTGGAGCTTTAATGTTTCCTAACAATTTATTCTCTGTAAGAGAAGAGTCTGATGGTAAACCTGTGGAAACTTCGTGATGTCTTTTATGGACTGACCCGCGGCTCTGCAGTCTGCACACATTTCCAAACAGCATGAGCCACTTTCTCCCCACACCTCCTGATGCCCAGCAGAAATAATAGAACACGCCGGGCGGTGGTGGCGCACGCCTTTAATCCCAGCACTCGGGAGGCAGAGGCAGGCGGATCTCTGTGAGTTCGAGACCAGCCTGGTCTACA
>NC_022025.1:8753169-8797806 GCF_000317375.1 Microtus ochrogaster | reverse complement strand
AGAGCTAGTTCCAGGACAGGCTCCAAAGCCACAGAGAAACCCTGTCTCGAAAAAAAACAACAACAAAAAAAAAAAAAAGAAATAATAGAACACTCTCCACGTGCTGTCCAGTCCCATGAAAGCTCACAGAGAAAAGCCATAATTGTGGTGAGGCAGGACAGACGGGTTCAGAAATGCTTAAGAGGGAGTCAGAAGTGTGAAGAAGTAATCAGAAAGGAATCAGACACTGAACTATCAAAGTATAGTAGCCCAGAGTCACAGGACTAAATTCTAGCAGGATAAGGAGGCCAGCACCAGGTTAGAACACAAAGCACTGTGGTGCAGGGCCCAGCATTAGAGGGCTCTGTCATCAGGGAAGGAGATGGTGGGGCGTATGGCAGGTGGGGCAAGTAGGAGACTGTGATGGCAATTCTTGGTTGTCAACTTGACTACACCTGGAATTAACTATAACTCAAATGACTAGTTACGCCTGTGAGGATTTTTCCTTTCTTTCGGGTGTGGGTTGGATGTTGAGATCGGGTTTCTCAGTGGAGTGTGTGTCTAAGGTTGGTGGAGAGCATGGCTGGATCTCCCCTTTGTTTGCTTGAGCCTTCGTAGAGCAGGGCAACCCAGAGAACCTAGGACTTTAAGAAGAGCCAGGCGAGAGGCCTCTGTGGCACCAAGCCCAAGCCAGGGACCTCCATGGGAACAGATACGAGGCAGCAACCACCAAGGGAACAGGCCTGAACCAGAGAACTTTGCAGGACTGGGCCCAAGCCCAGGACCTCTGTGAGAGCAAGCCCAAGTCAGCAACATCTGCAGGAACAGGCCCGAGCCAGAGACCTCTGAAGGAAAAGGCCCAAGTCAACAGGAGCAGGCCTGAGCCAGCCATCTCAGTGGGACCAGAACTGAGCTAATGACCGCAGTGGAGCAGTCCCAAGCAAGCAACCTTCCTGGAAGCAGGCCTGAACATCCTCTGTGACTGCAGACAGACCCCTGGGAGCACCAAGAGACCTCCGAGGTGACTGAAACCATGGACCCAACTGCACCATGAGGAGCAACCACCTGAGCCTTGAATCCACTGGCACCTGGAAGATTGATCACCAGAGACACAGCCTCAACTATACCAATTATAGAAAAAGATGGGTAAGCAAGATAAGAACACACTCAACACCACAAAGAGCAACATGACACCAACAAAAACTTGTGGCTCTACAACGCAAGACTTAAACACTCTAATATAGGTGAAGCAGAAGAAAATGACCTAAAAGATAATTTTAGGAGAATGTTTGAGGTTCTTAAAGAGGAAATGAAATTTTTCCTCAAAGAAATGAAGGGGAAAACAAACAAAAATTGGAAGAAATTATTAAATCCCTTAAAGAAAATCAAGAAAAAGCAATCAAACAAATGAAATATATGATTCAAGACTCGAGATAGGGTTTCTCTGTGTAGTCCTGGCTGTCCTGGACTGTAGGGCAGGCTGGCCTCAAACTCAGAGATTTGCCTGCCTCTGCCTCCTGAGAGCTGGGATTGAAGGCGTGTACCACCACTGCCCAGCTTGAGGAATTATTTCAGAATTAAACAATTTGAAATGGGAAGACCTTCTTTTAATGTGGACCTTTTGGCGTGCGAAAATTCACCTTTATTATAAACCACACTTTCTGGTGGTAGCCTATGTAAAGAAATTGGGAAAGGGACTTTTCTCTGTGTGTCCTCATCCTGGCTGGAAAGTGCATTCCTCCACCGGCATTAGAGCCTGCTTCTTCAGAATTCTGGGGCATAGTGAAGACCAGGGGAGACATCCAGATTCGTGGACTGAATAACTACTGGATTCCTGAACTCTCTGTTTGTAGACCACTAACATTGGACTATTTGGACCAAATTAAATCCCCTTACTATGTTTATATAGATTCCTTCTATCAGTCCTCTGGAGAACTCTGGCTGCTATGGAGGTCCTGAAAAGGTAGAGATGTGTTCTTAAAGGGCATTGTAAATCCCTGGTTCCTATGATTTTTCCTCTTTCTCTTTTGCTCCTTTGTATAGTTGGCTGTGTGATCACTGCCATTGTGATCTGGAGTGACCTCCAGAGACCCACAGTGATGGCTTTGTCCTGATCTTGAATCAGGACTTCCAAAACTTTCAGTTGAGATATCTGTCATCGCTCAGATATTCACAGCCTGCCCACTTCTACTTGCTGCCAGGAACCCTACCCCCAAAGCCCATTTCCAAGGAGAGGCTTTGTCCTAAGGTGTGAAGAATGCATTTCCCTGGGGTAATCGCTTGGTAAAGAGCCATTTTCTATATTTTACCAATCTAGACTTCGGTGACTCCGGGACTCGTCAAGTGACAAGAGTGCATGGTCAATCAATGCCAGCGTGGGAGCTAAATGAATGCTAGCAATTCAGCAAGTGACTGCAAATCAGGGTGACCGAATCTATTTATCACATCCAATCCTGTGATAGGAAATAGGCCTGATGAAATACAATAACTCAGTCCACCCTGAGACCACCTGCCCTATCCATCAAGCCAACAAGACACCACCCACATATCTTTTCCTCCAAAATAACTTAAAGGAACTTCGTAGTTCCGTCTAAACATCTTTTCAGGCCTTATCCTCTGAAAAATCAGTATTTCTCCTCATTTAATCACCCAGGGAGGGGCAATAGTGGTGCTGTTTATCAAGGGCCATGGCCACGGCCTGTGCGGTAAGATGCATTTCATCTTCAGTATGAATTGATTACGTCCGTGTAATTTAAATCATTACAAAGAGATTTGCTTATGGACCCATAAGCAGTTGAAACAGTGTCCTCAGGCTTTCCTGTGGAACTTTGTTGGCCACATTTTCCCACGAAGGCCAATTTATCCTGTAGTAAAATCAGCCTCTTAGAGGCACGTTTCGCAGCAAGGTCACTCCCGAAGACATGGACATAACCACATCGAGGAGCAAAAAGTTGGGGTTTAAAATGCTTTCGAAAGTGCCGACACTTTCCATTCCCAAGTGCCTCAGCTTAATCATGATCAGCTCTGTGGCGAGGGACTGAAGGACAATGGAGGGCTGTTGTTTATCTAGCAGGAGAGGATTCATTACCTCAGGCATTATTTGACACGAAAACAGATGTACCTCTGCCGCTGCTTTGACCTCGCTAACAAGATGAACAACGGGGCTGATACGTTTATTGATCAGAGCAGAGCCCATTCCACCGGAAACCGGCCGTAGATGCACGCGAGCGTAAAGGAGGACTTAACATCTGTTCCAAGGGGACTGGCCATTAATCTAACATCTGAAACAACACAGCTAGCTGCACTGCGTCGCTACACTGTGTTGCAGGTTCACAGATTAAAGGTCTATTTCTTTTGGCTGGTAGGCAATATTTTCCAAATAAAGGTAATTAATTGTCTGTGAGACTTGTAAATCGAGTACACTGAGTTTGTTCTGGAGTCTAAGTGGGCTGAGTATTGAAATTGTCCATCATTCCGCAGTGACCTTGTCTCTGTTTTTCTTTCTAAAGGCAAAGTACAGTCATCTTGTAAGTTGGCACTCAATGAACAATTCATTCATATTTTCCTCCTGTTAGTGACATTTGCAATATTTGCAAGGCACGCTTTACAAAGTAGATGGCGTTAATAAAATGTTCAAATAAAAGCTGCAGAGGGTGAGGCACGGTGCTTCTTGAATAAGAACTCAAGGTGGCTGAGAGAAACTTTCTAAACTTACTATTATTCCCGGCTCTTTTCATGTCTTTGTATGAATTTTATATTTTCATAGTCTTTAACTATTGAAAAAAAAGCAACTAACACACAGAACAAAAACTATTTATCAATAATTAGTTGAAAATAAGAAAAATTACCTTTTCCTTACCCAGACTAATAATAGATCAACAAGAGAAGAACAGACTCATCTGCCAATTTTTTTGTAATAAAAAATGAAGATATGAAGAAACAATAAAAATATCCCTAAGTTATAGTTGATTTGATGAGAGTGAACAGTTATAGGAAACCATTGTTGGAGGATGAGAGCTGTGACCAGTGGGAAGAAGCTGGAGGACACTGCACTCGGCTCTTCTTCAGAGTCTTTTCTGTATCCCTTGATCTTCAGAGACAACGACGTCTTTTTCTTCAAGGGTAGAATAAAGGCATCTCCCCTGCATGGGTCATCCTCACTTATTTCCCAGGAAGGATAGAAAGTCCTTCTGAGGGTGTAGAACCTGCTCCAGAGAAAGACTTGGAAAGGGCAAAGTGAGTGCACCTGCCTCTGCTGCCTTATCACCTGCCAAAGTAGATATCCTGAGCCCCACCACTAACTAGGAACCAGAAATCATTAGCCTCTTTGATTCAAGTAAATTATGATATATAAACAAATGCATGTTTGGGAACAAAAGTATATAAGAAGCTGTCTTTGTAATGGATATTTCATGTATCTACATTTCTTTTGAAATATATTTTCTAAAATTAATTATAAGCATAGAACATTAATTGGAAGGATAAATGCATCCACATATTCACACACACACACACACAATCTTTTTGTCCATCTAGTTAAGGTTATAAAGGAAAGGATGATGCATTTGCTAGGGTAAAAAATTTATGTCAGGGATACATGAATCAATCAATAGTTTTGCAAATTATTTCACAGAAGAACTTTTGTGCCAACTCATATGCTATAAATATTAGATGTGCCATACTGAAATTGCTTTTTTCCCATGGAGATTTACTGACAAATCTGAATCCCTTGACATTCTGAATGCAGACTTTAAGCAGTGATAAATGCTGGGGTCCAGTCTTCTGTCATTTCTATACAGCTAGGCTCTTTTACTAGATGTCAGAGGGAAGAAACTTCCGAAGTGGTTTCCTTGGAGAACCCAATTCCTTCCCTCGCAGTGAAATTGAAAGTTGCTTAGTTATGGGCTGGGGGGTGTAGCTCAATGAGAGAGCAAATGCTTCCAGAAGCATCAATAAAATTCATGAATTAAAACTACATCCACCGGATAAGGTCAAAACTTAGGTTAAATAAAAAATTACGAATCATGAAGAAAACCCTCTTAGAACACATGAGTCGGTTTGAATTTGGACTTCTTTTGAAAATTAAGAATAGCTTTGGCAATTACTCCACCTCTTGAAAGTACAAATTCTATTATGGAATCAGGGCTACAGTTATAAACAAGAACCATATAAGAACATTCGTTCTTATTGAAGTCAAACGTATTTGGAGTACACATTATTAATGTTGCCAGTTGATAATTCCCTAAACTGGTGCTGTTGGTACAGCTGAAGGAACATATTTCGTATTATCATTGATAAACAAGGGGCTGAAAATGATCAGTTAGGAAATTTGTGCAAGATTTTATTTTGAGAAGCAGAAAAGTGGTCTTATCCTCCCCACCCTCGTTTTGTTGAGTTGTGGATCCAGTAACCTCCCAATGGAGTTGCTGTCTGGTCCATCAAAGGCTCATGGATGCTGCTGTCCCTTGTGGCCTTTTGCAGCATTCTGCATCTTCCATCTGCGATGACCATGATGGACAAAATTTCAGGGACTGGAGAGAGCTGGATTAAAAGGAGAGAGGTGAAGAACAGAGAAAACTTCCAAGGCAGCATAGGATGAGAAGTCAAGATGGTAGGTCCAGAAATCACCACCAAATGAAAGCACTGAGAATTTATATATTTTCCTAACTTCAACATTCATCTCCATAGATAAAAAGTTATTCTTAATATTTCCGGAGCCTTCCTACCAGACATCTCACTAGTAATGGTATAGTACTGGAAAGATGAATCTAGATAGCAGGCTGAAGTATGGAAAAGTTTCCCCGAAGATTATATTTTATTATTACTGCTATGAGTCAGTTTATATGGTCAGTTCTCTACTCACGGTGCCTAGCAGATTATTTAACACAGAGAAAACACTAAAGATTATTTAGTCATCAATGAACAGATGCATGATAAAAGTCACAGAAATGTAACTCACATGAAACATTGATGTAATTAATAGAGAAAATTGGAAGATAATTTAAATGTCCCTAGTAACAACATCACATACCAAATTTGAATTTGAGTCATTTTCTTTCTAGTCTTTTTCTCTTATTTGTAGACAGTATTGATGGAGGAAGGTCATTGGTTAAAAAATAAAGAAACTGCCTTGGCCCATTTTATTGGTTAGAACATAGGTGGGTGGAGTAAACAGAACAGAATGCTGGGAGGAAGAGGAAGTAAGCTCAGAGGCCATGCTCCCTTCTCCCTGGCAGACGCCATGAAGCAAGCTGCCAGGTCAGACATGCTGAATCTTTCCCGGTAAGACTTATGCTACATAGATTATTAGAGATGGGTTGATCGGGATATGAGAATTAGCCTGTAAGGGCTAGAGTTAATGGGCCAAGCAGTGTTTAAAAGAATACAATTTGTGTGTTGTTATTTCTGGTGTAAAGCTAGCCGTGCGGGAGCTGGGCGGGATGAAAAGCAGGCCTGCAGCTCTTACAACACAGTATGCAGATCGGAATACCTTATATGTGTATTCTTTATTTCAGTAGTTTGTTTGGTATTTTATTCAATCATCCTATGTTTATATCATGCTAAATACTTATTAATGTCCAATGATTCACAAAAAGTGATTTGCTTCAGCATTTCTCACTAAAATGACTATTTGTTTTGGTAATTTTTTAAATGACAAAAACTATTTTTAAATGACAAAATACCTCAGTTTAAAGAATTAAATTTTTTCCTGGGTGTGGAACTGTGTATTTGAGGACATTCTACACAGAAAGTTCCAGTCCAGTTAAGGCTGTATAAAAAGATTTTGCTTATTTAAATAATAGATTTTTTTAAGGATAGAATATCAGAAGAAGAAATTAAGAAAGGATAATTTTATTTTTTGGATGAATTTTTGTTTTCAAAATCTAGTTCAATTTACTTTTAGTGTTTGAACACTCTGATTTATCCATGCTGTTTATATGGTATTTATTATATGAGTGGGTTGGAAGAAGACTTTAACTTATTCAGATAAATGTTAAGTGTTTTTTGCTTAATGTAACATGGAGTGCTGGCTTGTTGTTGGGGGTTCTGTCCTGCCCGGTACCCCCCAACTGTTTAGCCCCAAAGAAAATCACACATAGGTCTCCATAAATTATAAGCTGATTGGCCCATTAGCTGTAGCCCCTCACTGGCTAACTCTCACATCTTGATTAACCCATTTTTCTGATCTATGTTAGCCATGTGGCTCAGTACCGTTTTCAAGGGAGCAGATCACATCCTGAAGCTTCAGTGGTCTAGGCAGGAGTGGGAGGAATCAACTTCCTCCTTCCCAGAATTCTCCTATTCTCATTACATCATTTCTACTTCCTGTCTGGTTTTCCCACCTATATTTCCTTCTTAGCCAATCAGCATTTATTTAAAACATGATTGACAGATTACAGACAATTCTCCTGAACCAGCTTAAAATGGGTGCATTTCAACTTTTCGGTTGTTCATTAGCCAATAAGCAACTATCTCTTCTCTCTTGTGATTTCTTTCACGCCTGTATGTGTTCATTCCTTCAGCAGTATTCACTGAGTGCTTGTCTTCTCAGACACTGGTTGACACTAGGAATCCAAAGTTGAATAGAAACTCATTGCTCTCAAGTTGTTTGGAATCTGTTTGCTATGGAAAAGCTCAAAATAATTTTCTGGGTTCATTCTTTCTTTGCTTCTAGCCTACCCCTACTGTCTCAGAAAATACAATTCAAATGTTTTCTTCTTGGGTGATATGACCGCAAAGCCAATGACGTGTAGTCTGTGAACAGAGGCTGAAATGACAAAATAAACACAAAAGTGCTAGGAGAGCATCCAATTTGAGGATAATGTCAAATGGGCCATTGAGTGAAGTACGAAAAGCAAAAACTGACACCCAAGTTAAAAACGCAAATGATTAATAATTTCATCCCCTTTAGAAAACTGCCAAGCTTCCTTTTGTGATTTCAGATTAAAATGCTTTTATTCTGTATAATTTTCTTCCTTTCCACAATGCTTTACCATGATCACATCTCTTTAAAAATAGCTACCATCAGCTTTCTATTCATCTCATTCAATGATCCCTTCTAGAACATTGTGATTGAGGATTTAGGATAATTATACAACACAGTTAAATCTGTACATCTATCTATCTTGGAACCCATCGAAGATAATACTTGATATTTGTGAAGTTATTTTTTTATTAAAGAAATATAAATCCACAAAAATTTGTACTGGGATCGGCAACAAAGCTGGAAGGCAGACATAATGAGTCAGTCTCCATTCAGAAGCTGGCCGTGGAGAGTCAAAAGTCTGCAACGCAACTCTCCTAAACACCCTTTATCATTAAGTTATTTCCACCTATTTTCTGCCTTTCTTTCTATAACTAACATTTTGCTTTCCAAGTCCTAGCCTTTTAATTCATTTATTTTCTACAATTGGCTAAGTAGACTATTTCTGCACACATTGAAGATCTAAAGGGAATGGCTTTCTGTATTTTGCTCTTTCGTTCATTCTCTGAGCAAAGTAATTTTGTCCTGTTGTGTGCTTTATCTTAAAGCATTATATACCTCCCACTGTGCCCAAGGTGCTATAGTGCAATTTCCTTACGAAATCATAAAAGATCTGTAAGAGGAAAGCAGTTCCCCCTCATGAGTGCTGATAGGCAGGCCTGGAAAGAGGCCTGTTGATGATATTCAGTGATGCTCTTTTCCCAGACTTCTTAGAGCCACTAGAAGCAATGCCTTCCCTTCCAGCCACGCAGTAATCGTTGATAACTATTCATGATGTGTCTAAATCCATGATGTGCCTATGCACAAGCAACGCTTGTCAACTATTAATACCAAGTGCAGATAATTAAACTAATGTCACGAGTTTGGAGTACGATAGGCAACAGCAGAAATGACAGCCTATTTGGAAACATCTGCAGCGTTCAATCCTTCTGAGAACACAAACAAAATCAAAGTGTTCTCAAACTTTCTAAGACCTCACTCACGGGCAGTGAGTCTGTAGAAATTATTATGGGTGCTATAAAGTCCTTTCCATTTTGTTGGGAAATTCCAGTGTACCAACCTAAGCTGCAAAAAGTTTTCACAATGAAACTTTTCTGGTAAGATAAAGTCTATAATATATTAAAATATATTGGTATACAAATAAATTTAGTAATTTTGATAAAAGTAATTGTTTATGCAGTGATTATTTAAAAGTGAAATATTTAAATAGAATTTGTTTATTCGATGTGTTTTTCACATCATGTATTTTGATCCCATTAATACCCCTACCATTGTATCCACCCTCTGTCCCTGCACCTCCCCCGACATAAAACATAATTTAAGAGAAACGAATGAAGAAAATAAAATGAATAAATATTAAAATAAAGAGGAAGGAATCGAAAAGATCACCATGGAAGCTTCAGTGTGACCCAACGAGTCACACCGTATACCCCTTTTTCCTTAATTTTCTGCTTGCAAGTGTTCACTGAAGAGTCATTGGTCTGAGTGGAGGTCCCTGATCTCACTCCACATTCAATACTGGGCTCCAACTAGGACTCTTTCTGGGCATCCCGATGCTGCCTGCCCTGTGTTTTGGAGATCCTACGACTTTGGGTCAGCAGGTCAGGTCCCTTCACGTGCTCCAGCATAGCACAGATGGAGTGAACGTTAGGGCAGGCTGAGTCATAACCCTGGGTCTGGGCCTGGACAGCTGTGGGATTGGCCTCCGGAGGGGAAATGGGCACAACTCTCCCATAGTTCAGGAGGTGGCTCACCTACACCTGTGGTAACGGTATTGGCTCTGTTGGGCGGCCCTGGAGAGGAGCAGGGCCTGCTCTAGTGAGTATTGCAGCTGATGGGGGTCAGGGATGTCTCTCCCACCTGCCTCCAGCGTTGAAGGGGGGGTGCACACTTCTCTCCTGTCCCTGTCGTCATAAGTCAGATGGGCAATGGGGACAGCAGTCCCACTGACACAGTAAAAACAAAGTATTTTAAAAGAAGTAGAAGAATAAAGAATTTTGCAAAAATCTGGAAAACATCCTATGTTGACTATAAAACTAATAGACTAGGGTTAGTGTAGACTGTTATTAATATTGCAGATAACTTGTGAAATATCATCTTTACTGACTTCTATTGAAAATTGTAGATATTTGTTATGGGGGAATTTTTTATACAAAACAAATTGAAGTAGACTCAGTTTGGGTATCTTTTGTAAGAAATCCTGGAGGCCACCTGTATTTTGCCACCTATTAAAGTTCAGATGTTTTAAAGTTAGAGCACTGATGTCCACCATAGCTCACATCCTGGAGGGGACTGGCATAGCATCCATGTTCAGGCTCACCAATATTTCAAGAGCAAAGCATGTGAGTATTCAGAACAAATAACCTGGGTAAAATGAGATGGCCTTTCCCAATTCTTTTTCTGGACATGAGTTATAGTTTAATAATTTTAAATAAAATTCCAGTTTTCATAGGTATATTGAACTTTGTTATTACAGAAAATGACTTGTAAATTTTTGCTGCTTTTAAACATGTGACATGACTATATTGAAGTTTAAGCAATTACTTTATTTTAAAAATTAAGTAAGTAGATGGATTTTACATAAGAGTTCCCTCTTTGAAAGTGTTTTTAGGATATCCACATTTGTTGAGACTGTATTTGGTTGTAGTATTAGCATCATGATATTACAAAACTTAGAAGTTATATCAATAACACTTTCTGGTCATTTTTGATATTATTATAGAAAGTATAAAAGGAAAGTCTAAAAAGTAACAAGAAGATGATTAACCCAATGATATTATTATAATAATACCCCATAGTTGTTAAGTCAAAAATCTGAATTAGCTAAAGTCACAAATTCCTTAGAAAAATATATGAGTATATGCAAATATTTAGAAGGCAAAATAGCAGTACTAGTTTCTAATCTTAAGTTTGTGGCCTTTATAGTCACTAAATTTTGACCAGGTTCCTAGTACCAGGCGTAATGTTCCTCCTGTTGATCAAATCTAATGAGAAAGTAGTTTCTTACTTCATAACCATCATGCCAGGGTTGCATCAGTGGCTATGTCTTGCCTGGCAGGTATTGTAGTGTGCAGTGGCTCGCACAGGGTTAACCATTTCTCCCAACAGCCTACATATGCACCTTCTGGCTCTCCACAGCTAGTCAGCAGGGAACACGTCCTTGTCATAGTCACTTTGTCATGACACTCAGTGTCACACTGCACTCTCCAGCTTTGGGCAGAGATACTTCTCTCTACCTTGGTCAGGAGTCAATGGAGAGACCAAAGTGTTGAGACTAAGTAGTCATGAGTTCTCAGCCCTAACTGGACATTTTCACAAATACCCCATCCACACCATGGTAACACTCATGTAACATCATCACAGAAAAGGAGATGGGATGGCGAGGAATACAGTGAAGTGCAGTAATGTGGGATTCCCCTTTATATGCTATAAATATGTTTCAATACCGTTGGTTATTAAAGAAACTGTTTAGGCTAGTGGCTTAGTAGAGTAAAGCCAAGAGGAAAATCAGAACAGAGATATATAGAGAGAATAGATGGAGTCACACCTTGTAGCTGCCAAGGGAGAAAGAATCTTACCCAGTAAGCCACAATACACAGATTAATAGAAATGGTTAATACAAGATGTAAGAACTAGCTAGGAATATGCCTAAACTATTGGCCAAGCAGTGTTGTAGTTAATATAGTATCTGTGTGAATTTTTCAGGTCTGAGCAATTGAGAAATGAACTAGCAGTCTCCATCTAGAAAATGGCATGCCAATGTGTGCCAGCTACATCCACATAAAACCTAAGAGCTTAGGAAGAAATTCTAGACACACACATAGAGTTAAACACAGCGTCTTGGTAGCAGCATTTTCTCAGGTGGGCTCTGTCTGCTAGAAGCAAGTAAAGTCACTTAAGAGAAGGTTTTCTTGACCGAGTGGTAGCAGAAAAAACAGCATGGTTCCTTTAAGAAGGCTTCCTGGTATGTGCTAGTTGCAAGAACATTTGAATGGGATTTGTGGGTAGCATTCTACAAGTTAACTTGGTGGCAGTGTGGGCCAACTGCTTACCAGAGTTGAGGTGGTGAATGCAGCTCCCACCCAGTTGTCCCAGAGCTGGTGGTGAACTGCCTCCACCATGTAATAAGGCTGAAAGAGGTGGAGCCAGCATTCAGAACCACCGTGACCACACTGCTTACCATTCTAAAATGATCCCTGTCAGAAAAGGATTTCAGACACACAATAAGACAGAGTTAGACATAAAAGACTTCTAAACTAGATACAGTGCATTTAAAAAATGTAAGCAGTCTTGGGAGAGAGAAGAAAAATGGTATAGACAGTTATAAAAAATAGTTTTAAGAAATAAAACAAAGTCTTTAAAGAAACAATAAAAGTAATATAAAAGATGGGAGTTCAAGGCCAGCTAGTTCCAGGACAGGCACCAAAGCTACAGAGAAAACCTGTCTCGAAAAACCAAAAAAAAAAAAAAAGTAATATAAAAGAGTACAGACAGTCATAGATTAAAGGAGTAAAAAAAATAAGTCACATAAAGATGAAATAGACATGGAGAGTCTGGATAATGAATGCTATTATGTTTTCTTTGAACTTTTTGACTATGATGAGCTAAGTACAGAAAGATATTTCATTGTACAGGCTGCTAAGCTAAACCAATGTATATATTTTAAAGGTATCTTGACTTCAAAATTTGTGTCTAAGAATATGTTGTTTTGAAAAAGAGGTTCTGCTTTTGTTTCCACAGAGGATAGAAAGCTGTGGATTTCTTACCAGCTAGTATGGTTTGATCAAACAAGACCACCTAAAGCAATGGCCCAGATGGTCCAGCATCCATGACAGCTTCAGGACTGTTGACTGAGATGGATCTACCACACAGGATACATCATAACAGACATTATTAGCAGCACCCTCATACAGCAGGAAGTAGTCAAGAGAACAATGCCCAAATTCACTAAATGATTGTTTATAAATGTTTGTTTACATTTAAATGTGGACATGCTATAGAGATGAATACTTTACATTGTTGTGGATCTTGGTTTATTGTTACAAATTTAAGGTCAATTTTTGTTATATGTATGTTTCTTCTCTTCATTAAAGTATTGTGTTTGTGCAGCTCATTTGACAAATGTAAAGTATAATTAAGAAATACAGGTTAATAGATAGTCATCTATAACAGTCAAGCTTATAGTCATTTTAGTTAGATTTCCTAGATGTATAGGGATATATTTCAGATGGATATGTATTCTTCAAACCTTTCAAAGACTTATAGAATATGGCATTCCTTCCTTCATTTCTTTCTTCCTTCCTTTCTTTTGCTTGGTCTAAGAACCCAGAGCCCTGCCTGCCTCTGACTTCTGAGTGCAGGAATAAAAGATACGCACCACTCCCACCTGGCTTACAAGTCTATATTCCTAACAATGGCTTGAATGGACTAAGGTTCCAAAATACTCTGCTGATTTGTATCTGAAGTAATCTAATTCCTGGATGTGAATATTTATAATTCTATGTAGAAAAATATAATCCAATTGCATGCCTCATGCTATGATTGATTTTTTTTTTACCAGAAATCCATGTTGATACCTCTTAAAAAGCAAGTCTGGTGCGTTTGATATTAAGTGTGAGGAAAATATGGTATATTTCTTAGATGGGATATCTGTTGTATATGCTAAGATATATGTATGCAAGGAAGTAGTTTTAAAAGTAATTAAAATCTTTTTTTAAAAAATGGGCCATTTTTATGCCCAGACTTATTAGCAGTTGATGGTTTGTTGTATTGTCTTTTGGTCTTTTGAGATACCATGTCACTCTGTATCCCAGGCTGGTCTGGAACTCACTATATAGACCAGGCTGGCCTCAAACTCACAGCACTTCTTAGGAGGCAATGATAGAATTGTAGGCATGAGCCACTTAGTCCACAGTTTACAAAGTCAGTCATCGACAGAAGATAAGATCCTACGACTCTGGCATGATAAATGGTTAATCTATTTGTAGATTCGTAATTTGATGACATGATTGGGAGGTGATGGAAACTCTGGGAGGTAAGGTGTATTTAGAAGTCTATCACTGGGGATGTATCCTTTGTGAGGGTAGCTTGTTATAATCTGTCTCTGTCTCTCTCCGCGTTTCCTGGTTGCCTTGAGGGAAGTGCTTTCTCCCACACATTCCCAACTGTCATGATAGACTACCTTGCCTCAAGCCCAAAGTCATGAACCTGCTGACCTTAGACTGTGATGGTGTACCCGATTTCATGGGCTTACATATTATCATGGTGGGAAAAGCTGGCACTGGATGCTTCCTCTTTGCTACTCTACCCAGAGAGTCCAGTTGTCAAGGCTGCCTAGACTCACAGAAAACAAGACAGTGGAGAAATGCAGATTGGACTTTGCAGATGAAAATATGTAGCTGAGCCTCTTTGCTGTTTCGTTACACAGATGCCTCCCTGAGAGCTTAACAGAAGGTGGAAAACTTTATTTCAAATCTTTGTCTGTGCGGAAAGGAAAATAGAAGCATCCCTCTCAGTTTGCTGTGCTTGTTTATTAAACTAGGTGGAGTGGCAATCAGCTTCATAAACCCTAGTAAAATGCTATGAGTTATGCACAGATAATATATTAAGTGAAAGAAAAGCATAGGATCTTAGATTTAATATGGACTATACTTACAGTATCAGATGCAAATTGCCCATTTTATGCACATTTCTATTACCTAATTTTTAACTGAGTGAACTGAATTTTTGTTATTTCACTTAGTTATAGTTATATAATAGATCTCAAGTACTGAATGTTGTTAAAAGGTGTGAATATTAAAATGAATTCCCATGATTATTAAAACTTAACTAAATGTCTCCTATGAAAAATGTAAGCCGGGCGGTGGTGGCGCACACCTTTAATCCCAGCACTCGGGAGGCAGAGGCCGGCGGATCTCTGTGAGTTCAAGACCAGCCTGGTCTACAAGAGCTAGTTCCAGGACAGGCTCCAAAAACCACAGAGAAACCCTGTCTCAAAAAAAAAAACAAAAAGAAAGAAGAAAGAAAGAAAGAAAGAAAGAAAGAAAGAAAGAAAGAAAGAAAGAAAAGAAAAGAAAAAGAAAAATGTAAAATAAAATTTTCAATTTGGTATCAAATGGCATAAAGATAATCCCTGATGATTATGAAATTTAATTTTTAATGTAAACATTCAAATTTCTCTGCTCAGATCAGCTTTTTCACTACTTTAACACTTTAGGTATGATGCATTTGGAATAAATAATTGAGAGAGAAAGATGACATCTGCTTGGACAGATGCATCTTCTAAGCTTATTTCAAGCAATAAATACATAGAATTAAAGATCTCACAACTGACTCACCTCTCATGTCCTAGCAGTTTTATGCCAACTTTGCACAAGCTAGAGTCAGCTGGAAAGAGGGACTCCCGGTTGAGACAGTGCCTCCATAAGGGTTGCCTGGAGGCAACTCTGTTGAGTCTTTTCTTAGTGCCCCAGACCACTGTGGGCAGCACCACCTAGGCAAGCTGTGCTAGAGTTTATGAAAAAGCAAGCTTAATAAGTAAGTGCTCCTCCATGGCTTTCTTATCAGCTCCAGTTCTGTTTGCGTTCCTGCCCTGACTTCTCTCAGCCCTGGAGTGGTCGGCTGAAACAAACCTTTTCCTTCCCCAGTTGTGTATGGTCCTGACGCTTTTCCACAGCTGTGGACACTTAAACAGAGAGACCGTGTAGCTAGATGTGAGGTCTCTAGCTACTAATGACAAGCTAGCACTTATTATTCAATGGGCATACTGTATGACAGACTCCCAATCAAGGAGATAAGAGGATTTCAAATGAATGTGTTTCTCTAAGAAGTTCACAGTCTAATAGGCCTGGCAAGGGTTGCCAGATAAGCGCTAAGCGTATGTACTGCGGCAGAAATAGATGTATCACGCTGACATTAGGGCCTGGTTTGATTGTTTCTCCCCAAGGGTCATGCATCAGGAGCTTAGTACTCAGTGGGACGGAGCTGTGGTGTCAAGTGGAATGAAATCATGTTGCAGAAGCTCTATCCTCACGGATGAATTAAGACTGGTTTCATGGAGTGTGTCAATTCTTGTGCTAGTGGGTTGTTATAGGAAGAGCCTCCTATGCTGTTGGCCCTTTTGAAACATGGTTCTATTCCCTCCTGGTTTATACCATCTTGTGACATGGGGAGAGGCTTTCCCAGGCCACCAGGGCCACACTCTAGCTTTCAGAATTAGGATCTACTAAAGTAGACGCATTCTACTTTAGAAGATGCACAGCCTTGGTTGTTTTGCCATAGAAGAGGAAAATGACTAAAACTAGCTTGTTAGAGGACTATAATACCTGGCTCAGGTAGGCTGGGAAATACCTCGGTCCCCACCCCACCCATCACTGATGCTTGCCTTTGAATAATGAAAAGACTTGTTCCTAAAGAAGAAGATGAGCATTTCATCCGAAGGACACATTTTCTAAGACAGCAGTGAAACTGCATTTGGAGCAGGCTGCTATGGGACCCTAGTGCTGTCCAGTGTGACGAGGACAAAGTGCTTTTAGGAAAATGATGGACATGAGTGTCTGGCACAGGCTCATGTGCAAATGGTCTGAGAACCCACATGAAAAGAGTATAGCTCTTCTTGGAGGAGAAATTTAAGTTTGGAGAGCTACAGGATCTGCTTCGCCTTTTAAAGTGCACCTGAAAGATTGGAATAAGAGCAGAACCCTGAATGCAGGCACATCAGAGTAACTTCACCCAGAGAGAACCAAAGGAGCAGTGGCGGATTCATCTCCAATGTATGGGCAAAGTAAAGGGAATCATCCATGACCCGGGGGCTGAGCACAAAGACGTGGTAAACAGAGAGAGAGACATGGAAATTGTGGGTCAAACAAAAGGGTAACCTATCCCAGCAGGGCCTTTTTAACAGACCTCTCAGAGAGGAAGACACAGAGTCAAACACAACTTCACCCCCTTCCCTTCTTCCTGTCTTCCTACACACTGTACTGGATAGACCCACAGTTTGCTCTCTCGGCTCTGCAGCCAGGAAGCTCAAGATCTCCCCAGCTCAGCTTGCTAGTGCATTTTGTAAGGGTGCTAGCCCTATTAGTTCAAGGGTCCACCTTTATGACGTCATTTCATCTTAGTTATTTCCCCACACTAAGGACAGTCACTGGTGACTGGAGATCCAGCATAGGAAGTGGGAGTGGATACATTAGTATTCACAACCCACGTCTAAAATGTTCAACAGCAAAGCCAATTGTATCATGAAAATAATTAGCTCCATTCTAGGAGTTTCAGACAGTTCTGTCAAATGTGAAGCCTCATTCCAAAGGATATGTGTTATTATTTTTAATAAAGTAGAAGGTACGCCAGAACACATTCAAATTTCACTTCTCACATTTCTCCTTTCATAATCGACTGAGTTCTGAAGGCTGTTTTTTTTTTTTTAGTTACAAAACTTCGCTCAGCAGATGCCTCTGGCAGATTGCTCAAAGCATGCCTATTGCTAGGTGGATGCCCGAGAACTCAGGCACTGCCGTTCCTGAAGAACTTTGTGGTTCATAACAACAGTTAAACACATCCGTGTCCAATAGTTTAATAAATAATGGTCTTAGGATTTATAGCTTTTCACCTCAAAAACAGCTCACCCCCCCCCCAAAAAAAAATAGCCAGATCATTTCTCTTCTCATCCTTGTACCTAGAATTTAACTGCAAAGTAGAGCTGAAGCTTCAGGTGTGCAGATCCCCATATCTGCACCAGTGTAACTACGGGATGTCGGTCCAGTCGTCTGTGTTTATTTTACATTCGGAATGCGCAGAGCTTACTTGATGGAAATCTGCCTTGTCTACTATAGTCTGCTCGCCGCACCCGTCAAGCCAAGCACAGCAGATGAATGTAAATACAACATTCTGTTTGGTGATCAGTGCAGTTTCACACTCAACCTTTTAGTGTATCCAGCTAGAGCTGCATTGAAAGGAAATTTCACCCTTGGGGGTCAAAGAAAAGCTAATGATTTTATGAATCATTAACAGGGATACTGGAAGAAGAAAGAATGTTTGCTTTGAGATCATGGTATCCCATGCTAAAACTACTCCATCGTAACACTGCAGACATTTCATGGTCCTCCTGGCACCTACTTTCATTCTTTTCTGTTGCTGCTTATCATAGTCATGTTCCTAAATTATAGCAGTAACATCATCTACAGTGCCTTTGTCCACAGTGTAATAGCTGAGGCCAGCCTCCCCTTCCTCCGGGAAAGAGATCTCTGTGAACAGGTTGTGTTCTCTGTGCTCGGCAAAGGAAAGGTGAGGATCTTAGACTTGTGAGGTGTGGGGTGGTGATGGGTGATCACAGAGAAAGTACTCCTAGTTGCTATCGATGAGACGCAAATCCTTCTCTCTGATTGCCTTAGCCACCGCACTGGGATCCCTTCTTGGCGTCGGCCTCCAACTTTAAATGTGGACAGGACTCTCTCGTCTACAGCTTTGCAGGCCTGGGATGAGGCAAACCGTTCATAGTAAACAGTTTGATTTCACAAAGCAGTGTTTAGTAGGGTGTGAGGGCAAACGTAGCTAAACCAACAAAACTCTCTACCCGTTCGATCTCCTTTTGAAGTCTGTTTCTGTCACCTACAGACTGCCACAGTTTAGATCTGAGATGACCGCTACGGGTCTGTGTGCTGCGTGTTTGGTCTCCAACTGACGATGCTGTTTTGGAAAGTTAGGGAAACATTCAGAGGCGAACCTAGCAGGGGAAGCAGGCTCATATAGATCATTTCGGGATGCTTCTCGTTCCAGCCTCTGCCGGAGAGTGAGAAGTATCAGACGTTTGCTTCCAACCACCATGGACCAAGCATCTCCATCATGCCTGTGCCCTGAAACCACCAGTCAGAGCAACATCTGTCGCTTTCATTCTGACCATTATGCCTTATTTAGATTGCAGGGCTAGGACTTTATTTTCTTCTTTTGGGGAGAAGAGTCAATCAGGGGATCTTAACCTTCCTCAATTGAAGAGATAGTTGTGTGATCTAGGCTAATCTGTATGTTCATCAGGGAATGATGATGGCGGCTTTACAGATAGAGGCAGCGTGCAAGTTAGGTTCCTGAAAGAGAGCCGGAAGGTTTGTCATCACATGCTGAAGAAAGAGTTTTCTTTCTTTCTTCCTTTCTTTCTCCCTCCCTCTGTCCACCCCCCCCTCTGTCTAGCAGTTAGCAGAACAGGTGGGGTAGAGCTAGAAGACAGGGTTGTCCTCCAGGAAGTGGGGCATAAAATATTCAGGGACTGATACAGCAATCTGAAATCTACTTTGGAAATTTTCAGCCACACTAATCAGTATTTAAAAACAAAATGAAAACAAAAACAAGCAAACAAAAAAACCAAATTGCTTTGAATTGTGTCTTGATACCGAAAGGATCCTGATTCTCTTATCAATTCATGTATAAAATAGAGGCAACAGAAAGCATAGCTGCATCAAGGAGTTTTCATAATACATATAAAAATACACATTATGTATTGATAGCTCTAAAAACAGTCCCCGCTTTTAAGCTTTTGATTGTCAAGTGTTGTAAATGCTTCACGAGTGTTAACCCTATAACCCACAAACAACTAAGAAGTATTTTTATAGTATAGAAACAGAGATATACCACATTAAAAAAAAATGTTTCCAGCCACAAAGGTTTTGAATGGCAAAGGTAAGACTCGAGTCATAGGAGCTTGGCTCCAAGTTAATGCTCTTACCTCCTCCTCCATAACAAGGGTTATCCTCTCAGTGCCTGAAACAAAATAAGGTCCACAGACTTATCATCTCCCAATGATTCATCACCGCTCCTGGATTTACCAGTGCCTTTGTCGCTGCAGCGACGCTGGCACCTGCTCGTCACAGGTGCTTCTGCAGTGACCCTTGCCCCTGCTCATTACAGGTGTTGTCTTTACAGTGAGTTCTCATCCTGGACTTCCGGCTAAGTCACCTGCACAGTTGCTTTAATCCAGAATGGTCCTCCTGCTTCTGCTTCTGTAGACTTGGGATAGGCGAGTGATTAGCATTGCTAACAGGTGTGGATGGGAAAGCTGATATACAGCTGCCCTTCCGCTCCAAAGAAACATTGTAATGACCCTGTAGCAGGTATCTTTTTCTGATTGCTTTTAGTTTGTTATTTTTTTTATTCTTTTTTTTTAATTGAGAAAAGGAAAAAAAAACAAGTTTCCACCTCCTCCCAGCCTCCCATTTCCCTCCCCCTCCTCACACCCTTCCCCCCCTTCCCCCCCTTCTCCCCCTTCCTCCACTCCTCTCCCCCTCCCTCTCCAGTCCAATGGGCAGTTTGGATGCTTTTAATTTTTGAGACAGGGTCTTCACTGAAACTGGAGCTTGTGGATTTGGTTAGACAAACGGGGCAATAGGCTTCAGGCACCCACTTTCCTCCACCCCCTAAACCCTGAAATTACAAATTACAAACCACAGTTTCATTTAGTATGTGCTTCATTTGATATAAAAACTTCATAAAGTAATTAAGATCAAAGAAATGGTTAGATTTGTGCTTTTATGCTGGATCCATGAGGAGTAAGTAACTGGGGCAAATGACTGGTCCGATTTTAATGAACTGAGGGCAATTTATTAAATTTATCTCTTGAGATGTCTTTCTGGATCCTTTTGCCTTCCTTTGTGCAAACAAAGTACTCCATAAAAGAGGGCTCTGTTGTTTTGTTGTGTCTAGTCGAGGGTGGGGCACAAAAGACCACCAGGGAGACTGACTCACAGAAATGCACAAGCAAGGTTTATTGTGTGCACAGTACAAGCTGGCAGGGACCTCATCAAAGCAACTGGTGCAGCAGCAGCAGCAAGAGGAGGTCCCCTGCCCTTCTGGAGGGCATCATTTAAAGGCAAAAGCCAGAAAAGTTACTTCGCAGGGTGTGAGGTGATGGGTTTCTAAGGTTTAGGACCCCTGATAGGCTGACTTTGTCTAGGGGTGTCCTGGTGAAAAACGATGGGTGTGTGCTGGCAGGTGATTCTGTCTACATGACTGGAACGTTAGGAATTTCTTTTGGACGGTCTGTTCCAGGATGGTATCTGGGTGGTCTCAGTTTGTGGTCTTTATCAGAACCAGGGTAAACTACTGAGACTCAGGCCTTGATTGAGCTTGTGATGGCTGAGTCCTGCGATTTGCCTTAGAAACATGAGACCTTTCTGCCTACGTCTTATATCCCTGCTTCAAATTCTCTCCCCAGTCTCAAATGCGCAGAGGTAGAGCGCTAAACCCACGGGGTACACATGCACCATTCGTTGTTTCGACTTTGACTTTTCCTAGATAGAAATTTATGATACACGCATTTGCATAAGGAATGTTTCCCCTAAGAATTTGCTGGATACATGTGTCATGCTATATAAAGCGGAAATCTTATGAAAACTTTCATGGCATGCCTTTGAAACTCTGGGATTCACTGGCTTGAAATTTTGTATCTTACTCCGGCATTCTCCAGAGTAGCTCTCTCCTTTTACTATATAACTTCTCAAAGAAAATGATACATTATTGTAATCATAAGCAGGGCTATCATACAAACTCTTCAACCTTGCAGAAGGCAAATTCAATTAATGTTTGCGTAAAATCGTAATGGCTAGGTAGATGTCAGCATTTAAATGATTTACATATGGGTTAAAAATAAATTTCAAAACCATGCTTTTCTTTTTTCAGTAGGACAGGAAAGAACACATAAATAATGTATTCAAATAAGGATTTGGGGAGGTGTTAGAGAGAATGTAAATTAAAGTTGGTTTTTATTAGCGTATCAATTCTCATCATTTAATAGCACAAACTGAGTGATACTGAGTTTCAAACTGTGCTCACTAAATGACTAGAGATGAATTAGTATGTTTTCTGGTCATGTATGGCTGGCACACAAGGCACTTGGTATTGCTTCTGCAATATCATCATCAAGATTGCAATATTCAGGTATTTTCTAGACCTAGGATTATAGCTCCTGCTCTTATTTTCATTACAACACACTACCCACATCCAATTTTAAGACATTTAGGAGACTATTAACAGCTATAGAAATGAGCTTGAGTATTATTTTTAGCTTTCCCCAAATTAATATATTGCTTTAATAAGCCCTTGCTATTCCTGAATGTCATTATAAAGACTCATCTACCAGGGCTTACACATTCAAGAGAATGTATTAACACTTATTACCACAAATGTCCTCATTACTATTTTACAAACAGCTGGCACAGGAAGTGGCATAAATTCTCTACAATCTTGTTGCTTTATTAGTGGTTTCAGATGTGTTTTAGGGGAGCAATGGGGGACACAGGTTTCTGTGTGATTCCATTGAACCTGAGACAAACACACATGAGTTGCTACTTTTTTAATTTACTTATAATTTGTGACCGTTCACATTCTAAATGCAGAGTATGCTAATTCATTAAGAGATAAAGTATGTGCGTTGCAGAATAATGAATCAGTTTCCTTTGAAAAGGACATTTTTTTTCAAAGACCCTTATACAAGAAAAATCACTTTTCTTGTTACAGTGCCAAAATGCCTGCCCAAGGCATCTTAGTGAACTTGTTTATTTTGGCTCACAGTTTGGAGGTGTCCAGGAGGTACGGCAGTTACAAGTGGTAGCTAGTGAGTTACACTGTATCTGGAGTCAAGAAGAAGAGGCAGAAGGAGCTTGGCCCTCCTCTGGCTTTCTCCTTCTCCCTTTTTATCAGTCTGAGACTCCAACTTTGGGATGATGCTGTCCAGATTCATGATGGGTCTTCCATCCTCAGGACACCCTGTTGGAAAGTGTCTCACATGTGAGGGAGGCCATTCTTCTGAGCATCCACAGTGCCTCCGAGTATCTAACAGAACAAACTACACAACCAAGATTTAAATATGTGCATACTCACAAATTTACATGTGTTTATGGACGTGACATGAAAGCAGCAGAAGGACTTTTAAGGGATAAGGAGACAGGTAGGAGGAGGGGGGATAAGGGAGGGTGATGAACATACAGGTAAAACAAAGGGAAAATGGGGAGGGGGCTCTAAATGTTGCAAGGTCAATACAGATGGAATGGGAGTGAGGAGGGAAACATGAAACCAAAAAGTTTGAAAAGGCCTAAGGAATCATATCCCTTTTATATTTGCCTAATATTTCATAAGTATATATCTATAACTGTATATACACATATAATATATTTATAAATGGAAATTATGCTACTTCAGCCAAGAATGCTCTTCAGAAGAGTCACACACTAGTTAAAAAAATCTCAATGCCAGGCCTAAGAAACTCCCTTGAAGTTGTTGGTCAGGGTAATCCAAGAGACTCCACAGACACTATAGACTATTGCTGTTGCTCTTGGTTTTCCCCCACCCCGAAGTGGAAGGTAAGTCTCCATTGCTGAAGACACCCTACACATCATACACAGAACTCAGAAAATTCCAGCTGTATCTCACGTGTTAGACTCCCTCTGAGGTCTGGTTTTCATGGTAGCAGAAGGTGCTAGGCAAACCGCCAGGGGTGGAGAGCAATGAATACTCTCACACAGTTTTAAGGTTTGAAGCATATGACCAGCATGGCAAAATGTTCCCAAAGGTACAATAGTGGCACTTATGTCTTGGCAGGAATCAAAAACTGTCCAATTGGACTTACAACAAGCTCAACAAGAAAGAAACCACGCCTGGTTCTGGAACCCTACACAGTTACGCAGGGCTTTTGAGGTCATGAACTCAGAGAAGAATCTACCGCCACTTTACTAGACCAGCCCAATTCCTTACTGCATTCTAGAACTTAGCCTTGCTCCCACAGATAAGAATATTCCTGCTCCTCATCAAAGACGGTGTTTTTTGCAGTAGACAGACACCGTTACAGAAAGCCATGGCTGTTCAAAATGCAGAGATCCACTGGTAAGCTGCCCTACCCTGCTGGATACATCTACAGCACAGCTCCTGTACCTACAGCTTAGGAAACATCACAGAAGAGGGGGTGGGAAGAGAGTTAAAAGCCAGAGGGCTACAAGTCTTCTGTAAGAGTGTTTCCTAGAAATGACAGAGAAGCTATACCTGCGATACGCCAACAATATGGCTGTCTAAACAAGACCTGAACATTTGGATAATACCAACAGACATGCTGACTAACATAGGAGGAGAAACTCATGGCGTTGCATCCCTAAATGAAGAATTACATGGAACTAAGTAATGCTGAGAGTTGGAAAATACAGTATTCCCCATAGGTGAGCCCTATGATTGGTTATTCAATATCAAATTGTCATACACATACCTTAAGCCATACATATACATAAAGTTATATAGTACAAGCAATGCTAAATGAATGAAGTAGGTTATTTTTGCATATTTGTGAATTTATGTATATGTGTAACAACAATAATAAAAAAGAGTTCATAAATTTGAAAAGGAATGAAGTTGAGGTCACATGGTAGAGGAAATTTAAGAGAAGAAATGGAAGGAAGGAAATGGTGTAATAATATTTTAACTAAAATTTCAAAAACTAAAAGAATAAGATGTCACTACAGTTTTTAAAATAAAAAGAAGAGTAGAACAACATTAACTGGTTGGAATAAGATACATTACTTGAATCTGTTCTGTGAAAGATGACATTCAGACATACATGTACATCTGAGGAATGCTATAAAGGTTTTAGTATTGCTTATGTAGCCTGTGACAAAATAGATAATTTAGGACATTGTCTCTCTGATAATCAAGAGACGTATTGTCTAAGCATATAAATCTCAAATTTGAGCACACAGACATAATTGGCTTATAAATAACTGAAAATCATTTCCATTATTTATGGCATGTCTTTTCCTTTTGTCCTGCAATGCATATTCTATCCCTAACTGTGATAGTCTTGTGAACTTGACAAAAGCTAAAAATCAAGGGAAGAGAGTCTCAGTGAGAAACTGCCCTGACCATGCTGGACAGTGGGCATGTCTGTGCGAGTTCTCTTAATTGCCTTAACTAACGTAGGAAGACCCAGACCAAAGTGAGTAACACTGTTCTCAGGGTTTGGGTTCTGAGCTGTATAAAAATAAAGAAATCGCTGGGTGATGGTGGTCCATGCCTTTAATCCCAGCACTTGGGAGGCAGAGGCAGGCTGATCTCTGGGCGTTTGAGGCCAGCCTGACCTATACGAGCTAATTCCGGGACAGACTCTAAAGCTACAGAGAAACCCTGTCTCAAAAAAAAAAAAACAACAACAACAACAAAAACCCACACATACTCAGGGGAAAAAAAGAAAGAAAGAAATCTAGGTGAGCGCTAAGCACACGTACATTTATTGTCCTCTGGTCCTGACTGTGGATATGATGTGAGTAGCTGTTTCAAGCTCTTGCTTTTTATTTTGTTTTGTATCTTTTGAAAAATAATAATGATATAGGTAAAACTGGACACTGATCGTCATTCAAGGAAAGTAGGTCTTCTGTTCCTTACTTCAGCGCCTTAGGCGATCGAGCAGCCTGGTGAGTCATGTCCCAACAATACCCCACTCCTGGTACCAACTCTGTCTTACTCCCTGCTCTGTGCTGGGAAGACACATCATGACCAGAGAAGCTCTTACAAGGAAAATGATTTAACTGGGCCTTGTTTCCAGTTCCCATAATCATCACGGCAAGGAGGAGTGTGCTGCAGTCAACAAGAATGAAAGGAGTCGGAGATCCAAAGATCACACTGACGCCAGATGTGGGAGATCCAAAGATCACACTGACGCCAGATGTGGGAGATCCAAAGATCACACTGACGCCAGATGTGCAGGTACAGAATTTGGAGTTTGCCCTGATTGCTTTTGTTCTTGCTGTGCTTCCGCATTTCGTCAATATGCTCCTTCCTCTTCCTCCCTTTTGGAACGGTAATAAATGTTCTGTGCCATTGTGTATCGGAAGTACATGATCTGCTTTCTGATTTTTGTTTCACAGAGTGTTACACCTCCTAGTGCTCCTTTCCTCCCCAGACTACACTTGAGAACCTACTGGGCTTGGCCCTCACTTATCAGCGTTGCTTTCAGCACCACTGTCTTCCATTCTTCCATTCTTCTCCCGTGCTGACTCAAGCCCCAACTAAAAGTATTAACTGTTTTCTTAATCCAACTCCCCAAAGTGTTCCATATTTCTTCAACAAGCAGCATGGTCAGCTTATATACTACTCCCTTGGGAACTTCTGTCTGTTCTATTCTATGAAGAAACACTATGACCAAGAGGGATGGGCTTTCAAAAAATGAGGTTTCAGAAGTCCGTTCCAGGCCCTCTCTCTCATCTCTCTATCCCTCTATGTGTGTGTGTGTATGTGTGTGGTGTGTATGTGTGTGTGTGATGATGTGTGTATGTGTGGTGTGTGGTTTGTGGTGTGTGTATATGTGTATGTGGTGTGTGTGTGATGTGTGTGTGATGATGTATGTGTGGTGTGTGTGTGTGGTATATGTGTGTGGTGTTTGTGTATGTGTGTGTGGTGTATGTGTGTGGTGTGTGTCTATGTCTGTGCATATACTGCCTGTGGATCAGGATGTAAAGCTTTCAGCTACTGCTCCAGCACCACCCCTGCCTGTGTGTTGCTATGTTCCCCACCATGATGATAATGGGCAAAACCTCTGAAAATATAGGCAAAGCCCCAATTAAATACTTTCTTTTTTTTTAAAATAAGAGTTGTCTTGGTCATGATGTCTTCTCACACCAATAGAAACCATAACTAAGACAGTAGTAGTGTTTTATGTGTGTGTGTGTGCTACAGTTCAGGGGTCCTTTCTTTTCCTTGGAAGGCCCCTGTAGTGTTGTATTATGTAATGAATGAGCATTTTTCCACCCTTGTAACAAGTATCTATACTCTAAAACAGCATGGGAAAATTTGACTGAGCCCTTATCCATAATACAAAGTCTGGCACATGATGAATGCACAAAAACTGTAAGAAAAATTGAACTTGAAACATAGATTAATGATAATTCATTGTCTTATATACCCTAGCTTTGGTCCTCAGCACCACAAAATAATCATACTTATCAATGCCATTAGTTAATTTTACCAAACCGGGACTGCAGGTGGAAGGGCAGAAGCCAGACTTGGAGGCATATGGTTTCAGGCAATCAAAATGCATGCAAATGTCTTTGTTCCCCCAGAACTGATCCCTCAGGCTCACCTCCATCACTGCAACTTCTCTCCCTCCCTGCACACATCTCATAGGGCTCATCCCCTCCTAATCTCCCCCCTCCTACTCATCTCTACACAGCATCCCAGTCCCCAAGCCAGCAGGCACCCCCTGCAAAACCACGGGCCACAACAGCCAGAAAAGAAATTAGGCAGCTGGTAGACCTTCTCTTCCTCTGTCGCTCAGACCCAATCCCCCAGGCTAATGCTCACTCACTGAGACCCAATCCAATACCTGATCTCAAGTTGTACCACAGAGGTGTGGTAATAAAAACCAAATGGTATTTGCATAAAAATAGACACATTGATCAATGGAATCTAGTTGAAGACCCAGACAAAAATCAACACATGTACGGGTACCATTTTTTTGATGAATGAGTCAGAAATACACTAGAAAAGATGTAGCATGTTCAACTGGATGTCCGCATGTAGAAGAATGCAAGTACACCCTGCACAAAAGTCAAATCCAAGTAGTTCAAAGATCTCAACATAAAACAAGATACACTGAACCTAACAGAGGAATTGCCTTAAAAACATCGGCACAGGAGACCGACTTTCTGAACAGAACACTGGTAGAGCAGGCAATTAGATCAATAAATAGGGCCTCATGAAACTGACAAGACTATGTAAGGCAAAGGCACCATCAAAAGAACAAAATGGCAGCCTACAAAATGAGAAAATTTTTTTACCAACTCCACATTTGATCGAGGGCTAATATCCAAAATATATGAAGAACACTAATAGAGATCTAAACAGAGAATTCTCAATAGAGGAATCTCAAATGACTGAGAAACACTTAAAGAAATGTCCAGCATCCTTAGTCATCAGGGAAATACAAATCAAAACTACTTTGAGATTCCATCTTAAAGCTGTCAGAATGGCAAGATCAGTAATAGAAGTGACCACTCATGCTGAAGAGGACGTAAAGCAGGGGGAACACTCACTCCTCCATTGCAGGTGGGAGTTGTATAACCACCATGGCAGTGGTTCCTTAGAAAGTTGGGAATGTATCTACCTCAAGACACAGCTCTACCACCCTTGGGCATATACTCAAAGGATGCTCCATCCTACCACAATGTTTCTTGCTCAACCATGTTCACTGAGGCTTTTCTCATAATAGTCAGAAACTAGAAACAGCCTAGATGTCCATCGACAGAAGAATGAATGAAGAGAATGTGGTACATTTACATAATGTGGAATTATTCAGCTACCAAAAATGACATGAAATTTGCAGGCAAATAGATGATAAACTAGAAAAGAAAACACTCTGAGTTAACACAAACCAAGAAAGACAAATATGGTATGTATCCTCTTGTAAGTGGATATTAGCCAAATAAAAAATAACAACCAAGTTCAGTCCATACACTCAGAAAGGTTAGGTAAAGAGGAATGGTCTGAATCTCCCTGGGAGGGAGAAATAGCATAGATTTTATTGGTAGGATGGGGAGAGGGGGGAGACAGGAGTGGGGCCATAAGGTATTGACAAGAGTGTGTGGGAAGACAAGACTGGAATTTGGGAGTTATTTTTGGGGGTGTAAACCTAGTGCAATAGAAACTTCCTGAAATCTGTGAATGTAATCCTAATAAGGACTCCTAGTAAGGAAGATGCAGAGTGCCAACTGGCCGTCTCTTGTAGCCAGGCAAGGCTTCCACTGGCAGGACTGGGTTGCATTCAACTGAGGGGTTGACCAAAGGGATCCCATGAAAACCCCCAAACCAGCCAGGCTGATGCTAACACCAAAGACTGCTCTCTGCAAAGTAACAGTGGGGCCCTGTTGCCAAGGTCAACATCCACACAACTAATGGATCATGGAGAAGTCGAGCTGGTACCTATATGGAGCCTTCATCCCTCTTTGATGCTGGAAGGTATTTGCAGGATACCAAAAGAGACACGTGGATAAGCCCAGCCATAAAACCTTTGGCTGCAAAATATGCTGGGGTCATGGGGACACAGAATTTGTAGGATTAGCCAACCAATGTCTGGTTTGACTTAAGGCCCACTTCACAAGAAGTGACCCAGACCTGGCACTACTTATGTGTCCAGGAACCAGAGACTAGGTAGATAAATAGTATAAAACCAAACACTACAGGTCAAAAAAAAAAAAAGAAAACAATACAACATCAACAAAACAATAAAGTGATTCATGATGATATTCTGCTATACCCAAAGATCAGTGCCTTACCAAGTCACCATCAGAGGGGCTTCCTCCACTGGGGGACAGGAACAGATGCAGAGACCCATAGCCAGATGTTATTCAGAAAAAGTCTAAATTGGAGACATCCATCAAATCCCTCCACTCAAAGCTCAGGGAATCCTGGCAAAGAGGAGGTGACAAGTTTGTAAGAGCAAGAGGGGATAGAGGACACAGGAGAGCACAGCCCTCTGAATCAATTAATCAAGGCACATATGAGCTCACAGAGACTGAAGCAGCAAGCACAGGGCTGGCATAGGTCTACACCAGGTCTTCTGCTTATATACTATAGCTAGCAATTTAGTATTTTTATAGGGCTCCTGACTGTGAGAAAGAGTTGGCTCTTGGGCCTGTTCTTGGGATGCTTCCTCTTTCTTCTGTTGGATTGCCATGTCTAACTTTGATATGATATTTTTTGTTTCATCTTATTATATTTTATTTTGTCATGTTTGGTTGTTATCCCTTAGAAGCCTGTTTTGTTTTTAGTTTTTTTTTTGTCGTTTTTTTTTTTATGAGAGACCAAAAAGAGTGAATCTGGAGGGGAAGGGAAGTGGGGAGGAACTGGAAGGGGAGACCATAATCAGGATATGGTGTTATGAGATAATAATCTATTTCTAATTAAAAAATACAGGCATATTACAGGTCAGTTGTGGTCTTCATTACCTGTTCTTATTTACAATCTCAGGCTGGCAGAACAACCTTGCCTGTGATGCTATTGGTCAAAGAGAGAGGTGACTGAATCATAGAATGGTTCTTCTTATTTATTTATTTTACCTTAAATTATTTCTTACTAAGGCTTGATCCTCATTTACTGGCATTTTAGAGAGGGTATTAGATCAAGAGAGCATTAACTTCAGCAGTTAATGAACATATCAATGAGTTCCTAACGAAGGAGGTAGTAGGGGATGGGGCCAGACTGGATGGAATAGGCCAACAAAGGCCCCTGTTTAAGATGGATCTTCCCACCTCAAGGAACGCGATTATGAACATCTTTCAGAAGCATGCCAACCAGTCAACCTGACCTAGGCAGTTCCTCATTGAGGCTTCTTTGCCAGATGGTTCTATACACTGTTACGTAGACAATCAAATTATCGCACCAAGGAAATCACAGAAAATTCAACATGACTCTTCCCTGGTGAAGGATTTATTAAATAACGCTATTGTTAAGGAAAAGAGTAGAATCAATAGCAACAAATTGTCTTTTGAAGCTACGTTTCTGTCACTCATACACGATACAGTACACATGTCCCTGCAGGCTGTCACATGTGGAATCTGTTGTCTGTAACCAAGGCCAGGTCTGTCCTGCAATAATTATTAAGTAGGAAACATTTTCAGTTGTCACCACTTGCAGACTTGGGAGCATGGGTTGTTTGCTCCTACCACCTACTGGATGGGGTTATAAACATCCCACTAGCCCAGGATGCTTCAACTCAATCAACTGACAATAGTGTCAAGATTGGGAAACCCTGGTATAGTGCAATATTTAGGTCACCTTTATTCATAAGACTTTATTCATGAAATAAACAATCATGGGATATCTACCCTCATTAGATTGAAATCATAAATTCTTACCCCATTCCAATTTTAAACTTCTTTAAACTTTTGATGTTTTTATGTACATCTAAAAGTTATTTATCATTTGTCTAGAAATTACCTGTACCCTCTGTCATATTAGAAAGATAGTGTCATTGGCAGGAAAGTGATATGTGGAGGGGAGGCTCTGAGCACAATGGGCTGTAATTGGCAGTCAGGAGGCTGAGGTTGTTGTGGTCAATCCAAGCTGAGTGGGCTCTTGGATGCAAAATGCATTCAGATGCACCGTAGGGGCATTTTCCTCTCAATCTCACTTTATGTTAATTATATTAATACAATTATATTTATATTATATATAATTATATTAATTATGCTGTATTAATAACAACTCAAATGTTTTAATAATGGAAATTCAAGTAAATAATCTGTAACATTAATGTTCATTCCACCTCTAGAATAATTTGCCTACGGCATGTTAGGCAGAGTTACTTCCTCATTGGATCAGAGTCTTCCTGTTTCCATGTTATATCTTCTGGATTATTTTTCAGACACTCCATATCACTGCAAAGTTTAGAAGAATGTCTTCCAAGGTGTTTTCTAGCTCACATCTAAGATCAATTGACATTCTACCTTTTTATTTACATTTTTTCTGTTTTAGATTTGTATTCATTGTTAATTTCAGATAGTGCCCAGTGTGTTCCCAACTGTCCTCAGTCTCATTATGTAGCCAAAGACTATCTTCAGCTGATCCTTCTGCCTCCAGCTCCTAAATGCTGGGTCACAGCAAGGATTATTTCCATGCCCAGATTATGCAGCCCTGGAGATCAAACCAGGGCTTTGCATCTGCTGGGTGAGAAATCTCCCAGCTGATCCAAAGCCCCATTCCTTGTTTACATTTTCAAATCACATGAAATTATTTAAGGGTTATCATTAGGCAAGAAGGTTAAATAAGTTCAAATTTTAATAGAAAATGCTTTAATCACTTTCAGTTGACTCTATGTTATGACTGCCTTTCCCTAAAGTTCATGTATGGGGAAATTAATCCTTAAATCCATGTGATGACAATAAGTCATGGATCTTTGGAGAAGCAGTTAGGATTGCATGGAGAGTCACTGGCTCATCAAGGACTTCCTAGGAAGAAGAAGGCAAATCTGAGTGTGCATGCTCACTACCAACCCAGTCACATGAAGCCCACCACTGCAGAGTATTCGGACCAGGCGGAGTCCTCTAGTCTGGAATTTCTTGTCCCTTGATCAAAGAGATAAAACACTCTATTATTTATAATTTATGCACTATGTGGAATTTTTTGGTAGCAATAGAATACAGACTGAGACAAATGGTAACAGAGTTTGGAGAATCAAACAATCAATGTTGAATCAATGCTGGAAAGCCTTACATGGCCTTTTGTTCTTATAAGTGAAATTGATCTGTTTGTGCAGGTCACTTACAGTGATGTTTTGAAAAATACCATTTTCTAAGGCTTGGCAAGCTTTTCCTTTAGAGGATAGATTTGGTTTTAGACTTTGTGTGTCATGTGCAATATTTCTACCCTTCCACTGCAGCACAAAAAGAGTCAGAGATAATATGTAAACAAGTAAGATTTGCTACTTTCACAGAAAATTGATTCTTTTTTAAAGAAAGAAAGTAAAAAAAGAAGCTGATGTAATTTTCCCTGCAGAAAGCGCTGGGTGCCCCTTACTCTAGTCACATCAGAAAGCGATTGTAAGTAGGACAACTTTCCTTCTATTCAAGCCATGAATACTCTACAAACTCTAGCTGTGTGACCGAAATTCCACTGTTGGACTCCAGCTCACGCCTCAGTTTCTTTTCAGCTGATGCCTTTACATGACGCGCACACCAACTAAACAAGATAGCCTCCTATTATCTAGCGAGACATAAGAATTCCACACCTGTTGCTTTGGTCTACTCTATCACATTTAGCACTCTGCCTTAGATTCAGGATCTATATGAATTGAGTTGCTTCATGCTGGGAAATGACCCTGATATTGTTTGTCTTTCTGTTTGTGAAGCAATTTCTTCCATGTAACATGGAGTGGTGCAACTGTAGAACTGTGGGAAAACAAACCCAAAAGTTAAGGACATAAACACATGTTTAGACAACAGTTCTGTCCCCTGTCAGCAATTTGGCTTTGCAGCCCACATAGCTTCTTTGAAATATTCACCTACACTGTTAGATACTAATACTAAATATACATAAAAGGACCATGATTTGGAATGAATTGGCTAACTCAATAAGATAGCAAATACAGGTTCATAATGAATGCCATATATTATTTCACTTTCTTAAACTTTAGGGAATCATAATTATTAAATGCATTGATCAATCAACAAATAAGTAAATATGGTATTTCAAGGCAAAGTTGCCCACTCGAACTTTTCGTATTTTTGTTGTAGATGAGTGGGGGCAATTAAGCAAAAGGCATTTTTAGATTTGCCAAATCAACTTTGGGAGATTGGTTGGAGATGGCTGTGGTATGCCATAATTTGGGAGTAGAAAGAATATATTATTGAGCTTTCCATTATGGTAAAAAAAAAACATACCCTAGATAAATACAACGAGTTATGTATTTTTGGGGTCACAGTTTTGGAAGTTCTGAGGCAAGAGAATAGAGCGGAGAGGGAGACTCCAGACTCTAGAGTCTAAAGGCATCTCCATTAACATGAAAAAAAAAAACCAGTAGCAGTTGATCAGAATTCTAGCTGGGCAGGTGTTGACAGTTGGTGGTGGCTAAGGAAGAGTAGAGTACCTATGTACCAATGTGCATATAAGCAAAGCTAACTGGACTCAGCAGGTCATAAAAAATAATAAGGATGAATAGAAAAAGAAGAAGAAGCCATAAGATTGGAATAGAATTGTTAGGTGGTGGGGTCTGGGAGAATTGGAGGGATACATGGGGAGTGGGTGTGATCAAAACATGTATAAAATTCTCAAATAATATATAAAAATATTATAAAACCAAATGAACAAACACAGTGGCAGATCTAGACTGCAATCCTTTCTACCCATGGACTTCATGTAGCAGAACAGTATGGGGGCGGGGGAGGTGAGGAAGGAAAGCCCAAGCTCTCCAAATTCAGGAGAACGCAGGGGCTCTATAAATAGCCTGTAGAGGATCTCTAATAGCTTAGAGCCCTTAAGCCTTGGACCATTCCCAGCTCTCTTCTCCCCTTCTGGACACATTATCTCTATTTCTAGCATTACCTATATTACATGTGTCTTATTACAGGACACAAGAAACCAGTGACCTCATTGGATGCTCTGTATACCCTTGCTTGTAACAGTTTGAGTCCATGGAAGACCTATTGCCTTGTGCCTGTAGAGAGGCAAACACAACATTGTGTGACCATGAAGTAAGCCAACTACTACTCATCTCATGGCTGGGATGCAGCAGGCAAGAAAGGGAAATTCCTTCCTTGCTCCTAAAGACCAGTACTTTCTACCAGGCCCATTTCTTGATTGCTTTTATCACTGCTCAGCAACACCACAAGTAGGGAATCAGCCCTTAACATAAGGGTCTTTGCCGCAGCAGGAGCTGGAAAGGAGTTTTATGCAGAGAACAAAATGGTGATTTTCTTAATTTACAAACAGCACGTGTAAAAAAGCCAAGGAAAGATGACCAAACCAATTTCTTCAAAGAACAAGATGTTTCTCAAAAACTTCAATGGCGATAAAGTTGCTTGGGAATGGTGTTCACTCTGTTACAATTGAAGAAATGCAAAATATGAAAAATAAATTGTATTTCTTTCCAGTTGAACAGTCAAAAATGAGAAGAGTTTGATTTTCCTAGTGCTGGCCTTGGTGTGGATAAACGGGTTCTCTTATATTCTGTTGATAGTATGACTTTCTTCATTGTTTCTAGAAGACAGGTTTGCAATATCCATCAAGACTGAAAATACTCATATCTTCTAGCTACTGCTGCTAATTTAACCTAGCAACGTACTCACTATGTGTTGTCAAAGGTGTATACAGGCATATGTGCTATAGGAATTCCTGTTAAGAGTGAATGCTGAAAACAACCCAACTGTTTATTTGAAGGGACTAGAGCAATACATTTTAGTACCTCTGGTGATAGACTACCCAATAATGGTACACAGTGATAGTGATAAATAATAGATCATTCTGCTTTATTGGGAAACAGAAAGATGCAGAATGGTTTGCTATGGTTTTTTAGGATGCTTACCTGACACCAGCTCTCAGTACGCAGCTCTGCCTCACACGCCATCAACGTCTGTCACTGCTGGTATTAGGTAACCCTGACTGTGGTAGTATTTATTAGTTTTGCCATCTATAAGGCTCTAAAGGGAATGGCTGCTACACTTATGGGAGGGGTTTTGCCCTCTGTAGTTCATAGACCTCCAAGCAAACTACAAACTGTGACAAATGGTGTAGTATTACTCATTGGTACAGATGGGATTCGTCATGAATTTGCCAAATCCAGAATTCCAGATAAAGCGTTTCAGCTTAGACCTGAAGATCATAATGAATATGGTGGAGGACCCCATCGCAGTCAAAAACTACACATTGTGATCGTACGAAGAGGAAGGGAAAGATACAATAAAAATGGAAGAGCGCATTTCCCTCGAATTCACAAGAACATCCCATCAGTGAATCCAAAGTTGGAAGTAGTTAAGCAAGTGACAAGAACCCAGCCCATGACTCTGCCACAAGGGCTTCCCCCTGGGAGAGAACACGTATGCTGTTTGCCTCAGACACACTGGGGACTGACGGTGCCATAACAGCTCAGGCCGACGGAGCAGGGGACAGAGCAGCCACACCACCCAGACTCACATTACAAAATTCAAACACCATTATCTAAAGGTAGTGTTTCCATTAAAGTAGATCTTTGGGGAGGGCAGAAATATAGAGTTTATTTAGTGGGAAGAGTATAAGGGTTAAGGGTTATGGAGTGGGAGAAAGAAAGAAGAGAGAGAGAGAGAGAGAGAGAGAGAGAGAGAGAGAGAGAGAAAAGGAAGGGGGAGGGAGAGGCAGAGGCAGAGGCAGAGGCAGAGGCAGAGGCAGCCTCTTCAGAAAAAGAAGAGACAGAGTGAGCTAAAGTATATCTTAAAATAAAAAAAAATCTCTTTTGAGGAAATAAATTCAGAACTAGTTACATTGATATGGATACATATATTTCATTTTTGGATAAATATATTTCAGTGAGAGAATGATATCACAAGAAACTATTAAAAGTAAGTATTTTTTAAATATAGGTTAATATCAAGGGTGAAGGGAACAGATAGAGACATTTAATATTTTTTGGGCTATATAAATTTTTTAACATCACATAATATATCACTTTTAGTATTTGCCACAAAAGTAAAATGTGTGCTAAAATTTAGGGATTCTTTGTCTTTTTCCCTATATTTTGAGGAGAAAAAAATCAACATCTTAAATATAAATCTATCCAGAAAACCATGTATATATACACACACACATGCATGTACACCCGTGACCTGTGTGCATGCACACACGTGTGTGTATGTGTGTATGTTTAAAGCTCTTCCCATAAGAACCGTCTCTAGCGATGCAGTATGAAGCAGAGTGCTAGCATTAGGTAGACAAGGAATGAACAAAATGCTAAAATAGCATGGAAACAGCCGAATGACAGCTTGGGCACAAATATATCTCAGTTTCCTGGATCTTGTCAGAGTTTCTGCTCCCAACCACAATTTTTTAGTATTTATAATATTTACATGTATGCTAATGAGGAATCGTAAGCTCTAAATTGTGTTTTGAATGTATCTGCACTCCGCAAACTATGACGAGAGAGAGCTTGTTTGTTAATGGGCACAGAGCCAATAGACAATATTTTTAAAGCAACAAGTCGAGTGCATGATTCAAATCTCAAGCTGGAAGCTTGAATATGGATATTCTCAAAACATATTCTTCATAGTGCATCACAAACCTACCTCTGTTTAATCCATGTGATCAAATTGTCTTCCAACACTTTAAAAGGGAAACTGAATAGATTTTAGTGATGCAGAATGTTAGAGAAAAATCACTCCAGTCTACCGATGCCTTTCCTGGCTGCTGAGCTCCATCGCCCCGGCCACCCCGTCCCTCCTTCTCCTATAGCCCCTTCTCTTCTTCCTTCCTTTCTTTTACCCCTCCCCAGGTGAACCTTTTTTCTTCTTAGTTTCTTTGTGTGACAAGAGAAGCTAAGTTCTGTCTATAGAAATAATTTCTGGTATAGTTTATTAATTTTGCCTATTTTATTAATTTATAATAAGCACATCACTGGAATGGTTCATCCTACATGAGTCATTTTCCTGCCAGGATTTTGGAGAAGACCATTTTAATTGGCTGTTTTAACTTATGAAAGTCCCAGAGGGTGAATTCACTTCATCAGAAAAGTTCCCGATATCAGATAAAAATAACTTGCCCTTTCATTTCCTGATACCGGCCCAGACCTCATTTGTAATACTTGTTCGGAAAGACAGCTGAGCAGGGGGACGGAGGAAGATGTGGGAGGCCGTGTAAGCCGTGTAAGTCCTCCGGAGAGCCTCGGAGCTGTTCAGCCTGGCATCTTTGCTTACAGCTGTGTAATCAGCAGAGCTCCTCTGGATTCTCGAGGGGACCTCCATAGAGAAGTGGGGCGTTTCTGCAAATGGTCCCCTCTTGCTGTGCTCCTCAGCGGCCACGGGCCACAGTCACTGTGCTGTCCCTCACGTCCACTACACGTGGAGTAGGCGCTCCCCTCCCGACCCTTGCCTCTCACAGCCAAGGAGATTCTACACGAGGTCTTGCCTGACCCTCTTTCCTGTCCCACTAGAAGAGACTCCCTCTAAAGCTTCTTACTGTATGCAATGATGACGCTCCCTGGGTTTCTCTCCTTTCTTTGACTTTTGCCTTTCTCTGAGATCATTCTCCTCTGTATGTGAATGTCATTTCCTCCTCTGATTAAATAAAGAAAAAAGAGTAACGCTTCCCCCACCTTGCTCTTTTCCTGTGGCTTTCAGAGTATATTGCTCCTTACTTTAAAGGGTAAGCATTTTGGAGGAGACATTTTTGCAGCCTAACTCTGATTAATGACCGACCATTTACATCTCCATCCATTCCCGTTTATTTTCTGCTATTACTGCTCCCATGGGACAGTGCCCATCACGGCACACAAGACTTGCCAACACGAAAGCAAATGACAATCTTGCTTCCTGTCCCACTTATACTCTGTGCTGCTCAAGATGTCGCCATTGCCTTCTGCTTTTTACTTTTTAAAAACTGCATTTATTCTATGAGAATTCTCCTGCCGCTGCCTAGAGGTCACTTCACAATCAGCTTGACTGGAATTTTCTCTTCACCGTAGGATCTGTTAAAGGTTTTCTGGTCATAAGTCTCCTTCCCTTCCCTACTGTCCCCTCCCCTCTCTTAACCTTTCTTTTTTGGTCATTTCTTGACTTCTCTGTCCTAAATAATCACACAGAAACTTTATTAATTATAACACTGTTTGACCTATTAGCTCAGGCTTCTTAATAATTTCTTATTAACTCTTTCATCTTAAATTAACCAATTTCTATTAATCTATGTATCTCCATGAGGCTCTGGCTTACCAGTAAAAATTCTGAGCGTCTTTCCCCTCTGGCAGCTACATGGTGTCTCTCTGACTCTGCCTACTCTCTCTATACACATGTACCTCTTCCAGCCTGGCTATATTCTCTCCTGTCATAGGCCAAAGCAGCTTTATTCATTAACCAGTATAAACAACACACATGCAGAAGGACATCCCATATCATCTCTCCTTTTCTGTCCAAATAAAAAGGAAGGTTTTAAGTTTAACATAGTAAAATTATATATAACAGAACAGGTATCAAGCAAAAATTATATTTGCAATATTTAGTCCATTTACATTTGAAAAATACTCTATCATCTATCCTATCTTTAGTTTTATATCTAATTTGTTCTTTATCATAACTAAGGAAAACTGTAACTATATGTCTTCAACTCTTTAATGACTCCAGAAGGATGTAATATTACCTAAGTAAACAGGAAGTGCATTGCAAGCAACTTCCAAAGTTCTAGAATTGACAGAGACATCTTGCTGCCTGGACAGTTACCCAAAGTTCTTCTGTAATATTGGGGCACCCATCTTCAGCCAACAGGCCCATAGTCTCCAGGAAGTTTTTCCATAAAACAGGAAATTTGGAAGACTGTTTTGTCTATATTGGCAGTTTGTCAGTCACTTTCTTCTGTGTCCTACAGAATGTCTCAGACTCTTTCTTAAAGCAGGAACCCTGAAGGACCAGATTCTAGTTGAGCAAACTGAGCTAGCTTCTGAGCTTCTACGCTAACCTTCACCTGCATAGTGCTCCAACATCTGTCTTGAAACTACTTCTCTCAGTTCTGGAAATCACAAAGCCTCCAGAGCCCTCCTTGAAGCCATTACTCCTGTTGGTTGTCTTATCAGTCTGTGCTCATATGACAAAGTATTCTAAGCAAGGTAGATCTCAAACAACAGAAGTCTGTCATATTCTGGAGACAGGAAGACTTGAGGCCAGAGTGTCACTATTCTGGTGAGGACCCTCGTGCAGGTGGCAGAGTGCCAACCCATATTCTACCTTCTCAAGGCTGAGCAGAGAGAGGAGTCAAGCTGACGCCCATGGCTCTGCTGAGGACATCGGTTCCAGTCCTGAGGGTTCCATCCTTGCCATTTCCCCTAACTGCCCCCCAGAGGACTTACCTCCCAATGCTGTCACCCTATGGAGTGAGGTTTCCAATACGAGCTTTGGGAAGACACAGACATTTTGGTCTATAATGTATTCATTGTGAATTTGAATTGCTCAAGTTCCAAAGAACAAAACTGAACCTTGTCCAAATCTATTTAAAACTGAACATTCCTTTGCAATGTGTGTGCTCTCCCTATTCCCTCCCTTCTTAAAAATGCCCCACAGTTCTCTGCCCTAGCCTGGCAGCAGACCGGTTTAGCCAGTGCCCCTATGGCACAACCTCCACCGAGTACTGAGACATTGCTACCCTTAGTGTCTTGGTTTTGTGGTATATCTTTAGGAACTGTGTCTTGAGCTTTCTAGATTATCCCGTGAGACCATAATATACCTCTTGCCACTAAATTTAGCTGCTACCCATTTTGTTCTCTGCAACTAGGTCCAAACCAATCAACTATCAACATAATCTTCACATAAAAATATCTTGCAGACATCATCATGGATTTTCCCTTGCTACTGGTGCAACCACTGCCAACTCCTTGAAGACAATATCCTTGTGGTACTAAATGTAGTAGATGGTTAACATTTGTTAGCCATTAAATTCATATTCAGTCAATGCACAAAATAAAGGGTATATTCAAAAACAGCTTTATAGTTATTTATTATAGTTATTTAACTAGAAACTGTTAAACTACACAGAATTGTACTTCAGATAGTAACAAAAATGTCACTTAACTCAGGGTAGAAAAGTGCCTTTTATGAGTGAGTACATCCCATGTTCCTCTTTTTGGGTCTGGCTTACCTCACTCAGGATAGTGTTTTCTATTTCCATCCATTTGTACGCAAACTTCAAGAAGTTCTTGTTTTTTACTGCTGAGTAGTACTCTAATATGTATATATTCCATACTTTCTTCATCCATTCTTCTATTGAAGGGCATCTAGGTTGTTTCCAGGTTCTGGCTATTACAAACAATGCTGCTATGAACATAGTTGATCATATACTTTTGTTGTATGATAGGGCCTCTCTTGGGTATATTCCCAAGAGTGGTATTGCTGGGTCCAGGGGTAGGTTGATCTCGAATTTCCTGAGGAACCGCCACACTGCTTTCCAGAGTGGTTGCACAAGTTTGCATTCCCACCAGCAATGGATGAGTGTATCCCTTTCTCCACACCCTCTCCAGCAAAGGCTATCATTGGTGTTTTTCATTTTAGCCATTCTGACAGGTGTAAGATGGTATCTTAAAGTTGTCTTGATTTGCATTTCCCTGATCGCTAGGGAAGTTGAGCATGACCTTAGGTGTCTTTTGGCCATTTGAACTTCTTCTGTTGAGAATTCTCTGTTCAGCTCAGTGCCCCATTTTATAATTGGGTTGGTTAGCCTTTTACGGTCTAGTTTCTTGAGTTCTTTATATATTTTGGAGATCAGACCTTTGTCAGTTGCCCAAAAAGAGGAACATGGGATGTACTCACTCATATTTGGTTTTTAGCCATAATTAAAGGACAGTGAGCTTATAATTTGCAATCCTAGAGAAGCTAAATAAGAAGGTGAATCCAAAGACAAACATATAGGCATCCCCCTGAATATTAACCTTCATCAGGCGATGAAAGGAGACAGAGACAGAGACCCAAATTGGAGCACCAGACAGAAATCTCAAGGTCCAAATCAGGAGCAGAAGGAGGGGGAGCACGAGCAAGGAACTCAGGACCGCGAGGGGTACACCCACATTCTGAGACAATGGGGATGTTCTTTCGGGAATTCACCAAGACCAGCTGGCCTGAGTCTGAAAAAGCATGGGATAAAACCGGACTTGCTGAACATAGCGGACAATGAGGACTACAGAGAACTCAAGAACAAGGGCAATGGGTTTTTGATCCTACTGCACGTGCTGGCTTTGGGGGGGCCTGGGCGGTTTGGATGCTCAACTTACTAAACCTGGATGGAGGTGGGCGGTCCTTGGACTTTCCACAGGTCAGGGAACCCTGATGGCTCTTCAAGCTGATGAGGGAGAGGGACTTAATCGGGGGAGGGGGAGGGAAATGGGAGGCGGTGGCGGGGAGGAGGCAGAAATCCTCAATAAATAAATAAATTAAAAAAAAGTGCCTTTTAATAATAATAGGAATTCCTTCCAAGGCTTACATTTTCTTCCAAATTTCCCTTGATCAACTTATTTTTTCTACAAGAAGTTTTCATAGATGATTTCACTTTCGTTTTTGTGTTTGAAAACAGAAATTGAACTTATAAAGTTATAACCTTAAGATACATTGATGCTGTCAAATTGAAGGCCATGCAAGTGTTTCTTTGCATTCCTCTGTGGTTCTTAGAATGTCAAGGATGACAGGTTGCTTTCATTAAGCTGCAGGACCTGGGTAGGAAAATCCAAAAACACTGCATGGCTTGTCAAAACATCTGAGTTCTTTTAGAATCTTTTGTACCATTTATTTTAAAGTTTAAGGAATGGAAAATAAAGATTTTGGAATAGTGACAATTATGGTAGTGATTTCAAATGGTAAGTGGCAAATAAAATTTAGTCTTGTTTATGAGAAATGCAGTCTGGGGACAGAGATAAGTAAGTTCCTGAAATCTGTTTCTGGCATTTCTATAGTTCTGAAAGTTGCTTGCTCTACACTTCCTGTTTACTCAGGTAATATTATGTCATTCTCAGGTCTCTGGTGGGGTTGAAGAATAGATAATTATAGTTACAATTTTTGTTAACAAATTCAGAAAAAAATCTCACAAAAGAGATGTAAAGTATATAAGGTTGAGAGACATAAATAAAAGCTTAAGTTGTTCATCTAAGAAAATGTTTTAAGAATTAAAAAGATATTTTAGAATGGTAATACAAATCAAAATGTTTTAAGGATTAAAAAGATATTTTATAATGGCAATACAAATCATGATAAAAAATTATTTTAGATGTAAAACTTCAGACTCACTAAGATAAGATAGATAATACAGTTTTTTCTGAATTTGCCAAATACATATGGACTGTACATTGTGAATGTAATCCTTACTTGATAATGCTTCTTTATTTTGCATAGTTTTACTGAATTGGAGTTAAGGGATATTTGCTATGGGATATTTGTACACTGTGTGAAAGTGTGTTGCTGTGATTGGTGTAATCAAAAGCTGAACAACCAATAGCCAGGCAGGAGGGTATAGGTGGGACTTCCAGGCAGAGAGAGAACTCTGGGAAGAAGAAAGGCAATACACCAGGGAGATGAGAGACAAACCAGACATACGATACAGAGGAGAGGTAACCGAGCGATGTGACAGAACATAATAAGAACAGGTTAATTAAGTTCTAAGAGCTAGCTGTGGAAAAGCCTAAGTTAAGGCCAAGCTGTCATAATTAATAATTAATAAGTCTCCATGTTCTTATTTGTGGGCTAGCAGTCCAAGGCAGTCTGAAAGCTTATGGATCTTGGTGCCAATAATCTGACAAAGCTCTTGGGAAAACTGTGTACCTACATACAAAAACTTTAATTTAATATAGAAAGCAATCATCACTGCAATTAGTAAGATGTAATTAGCTATTATATTGAGAGTAGGTGGGTTCTCTTTAGTACATCAGAGCAAGTCTATTCCTAAGAGAAAAATGCAAACGGAAAACACAAGATAGAGTAACTCACAGTTTTGCATATGTAGAATTATAGCCATGATTTTATAGAGATGAGTGCTATTCATCCATGAGCAACTTCTATATTCCTTACTAAGATGCGAAATGGTACAAGGTTCATTACTCTGTAGTCAGGCGTCTTGGCTTCAGAGGTAGGCTGGAGGATGATACATGACAGTGCTGAGTTGTTAGGGGAATTGTAGCACTCAGGCGAAAGCATTTAGCAGTGTAGACACCCAGTAAATACAAAGATAAAAGCTACAGGTGGGTGGACTGATTTTCCAATCTTTTCATCTATGGACAGTTGGAGTTTTAAGTTCCAGATTAGGGCAAGTGTGAGGCAAAGATAAACGGATGTTCTGAATTTCTCGATACTTAGCAGAGGAAAGAGAAGTATAACCACAGCCAGGTAACAACCCATGTGATTTACAAACATAGAGATGTTCTGAAATGTTAAGAAACACCTGTAGATTGGAAAAACAAAAGTAAGTGGACTATAAAGATGCTACACTGGTAGTTATGTTGAGCAGCCACCTACAGTCCCAGCACAAAGGAGGATGAGGCAGGTGGATTGTCAATTTGAGGCTAGTCTGGACTATAGCCTGAGACCTACTCTTAATCAAATAAAACAAAAATGATATTTAAGAGACTCTTGCAGGTGGCAAAGGTTTTGACAATGTAGAAAGGGAAGGGACCTGGAGTGAGGAGTGGGTGTGAGCACCAGCTACAGCAGGGGAGGAGAGGGGAGGAGAGGGGAGGAGAGGGGAGGAGTGGGCAGGAGAGGGGAGTGGGGAGGAGAGGGGAGGAGTGGGCAGGAGAGGGGAGGAGTAGACAGGAGGGGTGAGGAGTGACTGTGGGCACCAGTTACATCACATGGTGACAGGAAAGGGGCTCTCCCTCAGAGCACATTCAGAACAACAGAAAACAATAAAATATTGACTGCTTAACTTGGAGAAAGCCAAAGGATTATCCTTAATTTCTTTTCTCAAAAGTCATCAGGGTGCATTTGTAGAACAGATCAACCCAAGCTGCAGCAAATTCACACAGAGGTTACTGACATGCCCATGTTTGCACACATGCTTTTTATGTCCTAGCAGTTAATGTTTACAGGTCTGTGCGGTGAGGCCCAGAGGAAGTCAAACAGCAGGACAAAGGATGAGCCGGAGGTCCAGCTGTGCTTGCTGGAGGAGAGTTTATTATTTCACTGTCGTTGGTTTTGGGAGTTTTTTGTTATTGTTTTGGTTTTTTCTTTTGTTTCTTGCTTAAGGGAAGCTCAGTAGACTGAAAAATGCATGCTTTTTAACAGGTTAAGTAAAGATAGAAAAATAGGAAAAGAAAATTAGGAAAGGAAAAATACAGAAAAGAAAATTATGGTTAGTTTATTGAAACACTGTTTTCCTGGTTTTCATTTGCCTAAAAGTCATTTTCTCAAGTTTGTTGAAATAAGAGTGGCTGGGCTGCCTCCCTGTGCGTCCCCAGCACCCTGCCGCCCGCATGGCTAGTTTAGCTTATGCCCCAAAATAATTACACGGAAACTGTATTCTTTTAA
>NC_022025.1:8747976-8751214 GCF_000317375.1 Microtus ochrogaster | reverse complement strand
AGCGGGAACACAACCATCGAGTCCCATAAAAACAGTTGAAATGCTTTAAAGCCAGAGTTTGCACTGGCGGCACAGTCCCAAGAAGCTGCAATTTTTACTTGCAATTTTACATAATTACTATATTTTGATGGCTGACTTATTATTTTTTATGTTATTTTCGTGAACTTACCAATGTTTTGTAAAACAAATGTGATATTTCAGAAGCTGTACCTTATCAAGATTAACCACATCATAAAGTGAATAACAAAGTGTATTTTATAGTCAATAACATGTCAAGACAACATTTCAACGAAACATTGGCAACTGACTTGAGTCTCTGGAATTTCTTGGAGTAAAATGTTTATCGCAAAAATGAAATCGCATACCCAAAATATAGAAGTCAGTGTTGCCTCATTGTGTTGGCTCCTCTGTCTTCTGTCTACAGAGAGAGTAGGGTGTGCCATCTTTGTCCATTCCAAGCACTCCCAGGAATTTCTGCTAGAGCAGTATCTTCAGAACCATGTGCAGTGCTGATAGTAATTTAACTCTCTTGCTTTAAACTCCGTGAACCTAGACCCTGGGAAAGAGTAGGACGTTTCACGGCACATGCAGGGAAGCAGCATCATGCATTCTGTGCTTCCTTGGAGTCTTTTGTTCACGTTGTCCATGAAGACTTGGCTTTTCCCTGTTCCTGTAGCTTTAACTCACTGCGATTTCTTTCTTCTTGAGCTCAAGTCTTGCCCCCTTTACTTTCATCTGCATTAGATCCCAAACTGAGAAAGTGACATCATTAGGTACGAGTTTCTTCTCCTCCCAAAAACTTTCTTCCAAAGCTCTTTCATCCACAGGCACACATATCCCTACAGGACGAACACTACTGTTGCCCCAGGCAACCAGGGTCCATTTCTCTAGCATTAGAGAAAGCATTTTTGCCGCCTTTGTTGATTTGTCAATGCTTTTCATGGAAACAGAATTCACATATATACTATGTGGTGTTCTCCTTCTCTGATCATAGCTCTCAGAAGGTAGAGGCAAAAGAATTCACTGCCCAGTAAAATTCTATGTTAACCTGTTCTACATGTGTGGTTGTTTTTCACTCTTTGGTTCTTTGGGGGACCTGCCAACCCATTCCCAAATAAATCACACTGAGTCTTATTTGACTTGTTTCATGCCAGCTTTTCTTAAATTATCCCATCTACTTTTTGACCCTGGCCTTTTACCTTTCTCTGTTTCTGTACATCTTTCCTTTGCTTCTTATTCTGTGTCTGGCTGTGTGGTTAATTTTTTTAAAGATTTATTATGTATACAGTGTTCTGCCTGCATGTATGCCTACAGTCCAGAAGAAGGTGCCAGATCTCATTATAGATGGTTGCGAGCTACCATGTGGTTGCTGGGAATTGATCTCAGGACTTCTGGAAGAGCACCAGTACTTTTCAACTCTGAGGCATCTCTCCAGCCCTATGTGGGATCTTGTTTTCTCACCCCTTGATCTTTCTACCAGGTTGCTCCTCCTATTTATTTTCTCTGCCTGCCAGCCCTTCCTATCCACTCTTTTGCCTGGCTATTGGGCAATCAGCTCTTTATTAGACAAATCAGCTGTCTTAGACAGGCAAAGTAACACAGCTACACAGAGTTAAACAAATGCAATGTAAAAGAATGCAACACATTTTTGTATCATTAAACAACTATTCCAGGGGCTGGAGAGAGATGGCTCAGAGGTTAAGAGCATTGCCTGATCTTCCAAAGGTCTTGAGTTCAATTTCCAGCAACCACATGGTGGCTCGCAACCATCTGTAATGAGGTCTGGTGCCCTCTTCTGGCCTGCAGGCACACACACAGACAGAATATTTTATATATATAATAAATAAATTAAAAAAACAACTATTCCACAGCATAAACAAATGTAATACATCTATAACTAATAGTCTACAACAACAACATGAGACCTTGTCTTAAGAAAGAAAGAAAGAAAGAAAGAAAGAAAGAAAGAAAGAAAGAAAGAAAGGAAAGAAAGAAGGAAAGGAGGAAGGAAACTTCTCTGAAGAAGGTTCTAACTCAAATAGAAGTCATGGGTTCCAGAGAAACTCAGAACATGAAACTATGACATATTTTAGATTTAGAACTAAGTTTCTTTTGGTATCAGTTCTGTATTTAAACAAAATCTCTTTACATTCATATTGCTGGACATCAGAATGCCTTTCGGTTTCTTCATTGCCGAAAGCTTAGTTGTCCAACGCTAACTTATCCCGGTGAACTAAGTATTTAATGAAAACAAGGCAGAGAGTTTTACTTGCACCCAAAGGGGGCTTCACCACTAACCCTTGATATATACATGGAGAGTAAACTTTAAGGACAAAGGGAATAACATGCAGAATTTTATAATTCAAGTAAGATGTTCACCATCACTAGTCATCAGAGAGATGTACATTAAAATGATACAGAAATATTTGCAGAGAGTTGAGTGTCAAAAAGTGACAGTATCAAGTATGAGCGTGGACTGACAGAAGGACATTGTTTACAGGAGTAAAACATTAAACAGCTGCTCTGGGAGACAGCTGTCAGCATTTTACACAGTCAAACACACGCTTAACACAGGACTGGGCAGGGACATCCATTTCCGTTCACTCAAGAGAATCCCAAGCATCTGTTTAACTAGAGACTTATATTCACAGTAAGCTCAGAAGAAACAACAGTCAGAGTACTCCTGACACCAGGCACAGGAACCCGTGAATCTCAAAATCATTTTGCCAGATGCAAAAGCACATATACCTTATACTTAGAGAAAGCAAAAAAAAAAAAAAAAAATCTGTAAAATCAAAATGCAAATAAATGATACTGGGACAGAGTTTGGAGAGCTGATTTCCGAGCACACGAGGAAACCTTCCATGGCAACAGAAATGTTCTCTCTCAGGTGATGTCTCTGGCTGCATCTCACCTCAGTGCTGAGAGCATCGTACATAGTAACTATCTTAACAAAGAACTCACTGTGGGCTGGCGAGAGTGACTCTCTTTAACCTAGCAGGCTCACATAATTTTTCTTATTGTATGAGAATAAAATTGTTCAGTTAGATGATAACAGAATTTATGTATTTTCGTTGGTGATGCTCTCCCAGACTACCAATTCAGACACTGATGGAGGAAGGTCATATTACTACATATGGCGCCCGACGTGATGGACTAAATCCACTTAAAAAACCTGAGAAGGCTTAAAAATAAGGGAGAAAGAGTTTAACACAGATTTTTGCTGTTTGTTGGTGGC
>NC_022025.1:8737229-8744861 GCF_000317375.1 Microtus ochrogaster | reverse complement strand
GGCCACAGCAGATTATTAGAGATGGGCTAGTCCAGGTGCGAGAGTTAGCCTAGAAGAGGCTAGATAGAAATGGCCAAGCAGTATTTAAATGAATACAGTGTCTGTGTAATTATTTCGGGTAAAGCTAGCTGGAGGCGGCCGGGGTGCTGGAGACGCAGCCCCGCCACTCCTATTACTACAAGATACTGTGGAACCTCTAATATGAGAAAAAAAATGCAACTCCTATTAGCCACTCAAAAAAGTTACTTAGATGTTTCTATACATACAAAGATAATATCAACAGTTTTACCAATTACATTAAAATACTTCCACTATATTTATTTTTTATTCATCAAAATCTCCCTATGAAACATGAAGTCGGCAGAACTGTATCAAGTTTCTCCATCAGTATTGCTGCCAGAAGATGGAGATCTAATTATCATCACACAGTCAGTTTGTAAGAGATTAGCAGCTAATATCTTCTGAATAACAAGCTTGCCAAGATAATTCAAAAACTTCTCTGGGGTTTCAATGTGTATTCCTTGAGAGGCCATGCTTGTCTTTTCTCAGATTAAAATCTTTTTTTTCCCTTTGAAACTCAAATTGCTGACTACAACCAGTAATACTGAGTGTTATAAATATTCTACTCAGATTGCAGAGAAGATTTAGTTGGGATTTTATCCTTGATGACAGATGAAACAGGGAACACAGGGCAGCCTGTTTCACTCTGTTTGTATTATAGACAGACAGGAGTTATATTCCTATTTTCTCCAAAGGGCAGAGGATATAGGGCTTCTTTCATAAATCTATGAGCATTTTCTGGGTCAAGACCCATCATAGTCAAATGCATGAGGCACTTTGATTTGGGGATGGACAGAGTTGTTTCCTCGGAAACAGGATACACGTGGGATGTTTGACTAATGGTGTCAGTCTAAACTGATAAATGTTTAAAGCAGCGCTCTGAAAAAAAGGAAAAAAATAATTTGTGGACTTTTCTGAGGTCCTGAGTGTAAATACTTCAACCATGCTCAACTCCAAGACACCTCAGTGACAGCAGCCAGTTTGCAAAATTCTCAAACTTAGCCTTGGTTGCCATACGTCATTTTCTTTCCTTTTAACAAACGGCTGAAAGGAGCACACTTCTGTTCAGTAATAGATTTAAGGCTCATTGATGACATGGTCAAGAGAAGAATTACCACGTCTTTAACCAAAAGTAGAAAATGATCGCAACAAACCACAGCTGCTACTGTATTGTATTATTCCTTAATGTAAAGGAAAAATATACCAGTCTCTTCATAATGCAATAGCGTGGTCCATAACCTTCAATTCAAATTTTTATCAAAATGTGTGTGTCACTTACATGTTTACCTCAAAGCCCAATTTGTCTTGAGTGTGAATTTCTAATGAAGAGTCAGCACACTAGTTTTCTCACGGAAATTTGTTGCTTGAAGGCTACCTAGAAAAATAAAGGATAAAACAGAAAGCGTCTTTGAGGTTAAACTCAGTGAAATCATAAATGCACTTCCTCTGAACAGTGCTGCACTGAGAAGCCCCTCAGAGACAGAAAAGTAAGTTCCTGTCGGCAGTGCTGTGCGTTCCCTAAACTGTATTCCTTTGAAGCTGGCGTCAACAGCTGCCCCCCAGGGTATATGGTTTATGACTTCACTGTGAGTCAACATTAAGCATCATTAAAAGGGGCAATTAGAAGCAAAAGGGAAAGTTCTATGTATCTTTTGAAGTATTCTGTCCTTGAAACAAAAAGACACTATAATAAAGTAACTTTTTTTTTTTCAAATGCATGGGCAGAATTAGGAGAATGTATGTAGATACAGTGATTAAAACAGAAGCCTGTATTTAGTATAATTCTTAAGCAAGGTGTTATGGTAGAACCAACCCAGCAACATAGTAGAAGGGTAAGAAAAAGCAGCACACACACACACACAAATACACACACACACAGTTGAAAGCAGCACACGCACACACAAATACACACACACACATAGTTGAAAGAACTGTTGCTAGGATTACTGAAAACTACAAAAATCAAAATGTTGTAATAGGAGCGGCGGGGCTGCATCCCCAGCACCCTGGGCCGCCTGCTAGCTTATGCCCTGAAATAATTACACGACACTGTATTCTTTTAAACACTGCTTGGCCCATTATATCTAGCCTCTTCTTGGCTAACTCTTGCACCTGGACTAGCCCATTTCTAATAATGTGTGTAGCATCCCAAGGTGAGCTTACCGGGAAGATTCTAGCCCACATTCTGGGTTGGAGCCTCATCGCGTGTGCTTCAGAGAGCAGAGGTATCGCGTCTGCCCGGGAGAGGGGAGCATGGCGTCTCTGAGCTCACTTCCTCTTCCTCCCAGCATTCTGTTCTGTTTACTCCACCCACCTATGTTCTAACCTATCAGGGCAAGCAGTTTCTTTATTTAATTAACCAATGACCTTCCTCCATCATCAAAAGACAAGTGAGAAAAATCTCAATTGTCCAACTTAAATATAAAATGTCTTTTTAATGACACAGTAAGTAATTTCAAATACACTTTCACATATAATTACTATAAGCAAAATATACTGCAACCATAAATGAAAAATTCCATCTCTGCAGTGAGAATAATTGTGAAATATTAAAAATATAAAAATATATTTAATAACACTTGTCTCACCAGACATTTTCTATAACTGGAAAATAAATATCAATTCTAAAGTTATTTTGAAAATTAGCTACATTTTACATGACTGTTTCTGTCATATTCTTCTTCTTATTATTAATCCATTCTTTGAGTTGTTTCACCACAGATGGTGGTGTTCCCATCTCATAATTGATCCTTTGACAGCTTCATACTTTTGTATACTCAAACTGACCATACTCAGCCCCTGCCTGTCTCTCATGACCCTCCTGCCTGTATCTTACCTCTGCTTCCACCAAGTTCCTGCAATGGTAATGGCTCTGACTGTCTCATATATTTGAATACTTGATCCCCAGTTCGTGGAACTGTTTAGGAAGGATTAGGAGGTGTGGCCATGTTAGAGTAGATGTGTCACTATCTGCTCCTGTTTCAGTGCTGTGCCTGCATGCCTCTTGCTATGTTCCCCACCGTGATGGTGATTGACTCTAACTCTCTGAAGCTCTAAGCCCCTAAACAAGCCTCCTCTGAACTCCCTCGATCATGGTGTTTCATCACAGCAATGAAAAAGTAATCAATACAGTCCTCATTCCACTTTTAGGTCTTTGGGGGGTTTTTGTTTGTTTTTGCTTTGTTACCTGCTAGGTTTAACCAGAGCTACTTTAACGGGCATTGGGTTGGCACTATCAACCATAATATGAGACACTCACCAGTGGCTATGTCACTGAGGACTGCCTCTCCCTCAGCATACCCCAACTTCCAATATCTCTCCTAGGCCGAATAAGGCTCTGTGAACCTCTCCGCCAGGAAGGCTGAGTTCCTACAGCCTCAGTCTTGTGCATGTCTGTGATGGTTACTATTGTGAACTTCTAGAAAGACTTGGAAGATGACCCTCCCTCTAGGCATGTGTTCAGGTGGATTATGTTTATTATATTTATCGAAGTGGGAAGACCCCCTCATGATGGGGAATACTATTTCCTTACTAGAAATGTGGATTGTATAAATGAAGACAAGGAGGCGAATAGAACACGTGGTCACTCATTCCTCTTTGCTTCAGAGAGCTGTCAAGTGCTTCAAGTGACTGCTCCCTAGACTTTCCTTTCATGACTGATGATGCCTGGAACAACATGTTAGAATAAACCTTGCCTCATTAAATTGTTTTTTCATATATTTTATAGCAACAAAAAGAAATTAATACAAGGTCCTAAGCAGGAGACCATAATTAGGCAGTATCTCAAGACTCTCCCCTGATGGGGGAGAGTCTTCTGTTTTGTGTTAATTTCATTGGTTAAATAAAGAGACTGCCTTGGCCCTTTAATAGGACATAAAATTAGGTAGGCAGAGTAAATAGAACAGAATGCTGGGAGAAAGAAGCCAAGTCAGGAATCGCCATGATTCTCCCATCAGACAAGATCTTCCGTGGTAAGACACCTCGTGGTGTTACAGGGATATTAGAAATGGGTTAGATCAATATGTAAGAGCTACCCAATAAGAGGCTGGAACTAATGTGCCAGGCAGTGCTTAAAAGAATACAGTTTCGGTGTAATTATTTCAGGGCATAAGCTAGCCATGTGGGCGGCCGGGTGCCAGGGATGCAGCCCCAATGCTCCTATTACAACACTCCCCACTATGGCATAGTTCTTACATTCTCTATGTTCCCTGGGCCTCCAGTGGGAGGGAAATGAATTTTCTCATCAGTGGGCTACATCCATAGCAGCCATGCCTCTATTGCACCAGTAGGCACATCTTTCCTAGCAAGTTGTTATTACAGCATGCAAAATACAAAGCTGCAGATAAGGAAGCTTTTCCCTTCAGCTCCCTGCACAAAACAATTCTTCTGTCACCATGAAAATTAACCATGAAGGAGGAATCTGCCAGTTCAGTTCCACAATTGTTTCTTTGAGTTTGTCAACCAAAGTGTGTGGTGTCTTCATCCACAGGTTCCTACCATCCAGGTCTGGTGGGAAACCAAAGGCAATGATGATAACCCTAGGGTCCTCTCAGCCAACAACTTATAGGAAGTCACCCCATACCCTAGCACTGGGATTTTTGTTTAATAATCCATGCTTTTGCAAAAGTTTTTGTTAATTGCATGGATTTGAGGAGAAAGACCATCAACTCCAGTCTTCCTGGCCAAATTAATTAAAGCAAGCTTTTTTTTATTCATGTACCTGGGCTGTCTCTCTATGAAGGTAGAGTTAAACAGATCACCATTGGACATGGGTAAGATACAGGTTCTTATAGTTCAGAAATATGGGCTTTACAAATGGAGGATTTGGCAGGCAAATAGGCAGGATTACAAAATCAGAATAAATGGTTGAAAAGTGGTCATAACAAAGTAATTATAACAAGACAGTCATAACAAGGTATTCAAAGCAAGGTGGTTATAAAAACCTTTTCAAACATAGTTGTTGTTTCTTGGAACAGGCATTTGTGGTTAAGGTTACAGATAGGGAATAGCCTAGTTCTTGAGAAACAGATTAAACACAAATAAGAATGAAACTAGTTTATCTCTACTGTAAGATGACTTCAAGCTTAAGATGAAGGCAGGCTGGCTCACTATTTTCTGTTAAGTGACTCGTGTATATAAATTCAATGATATAGTGATATTTTGGCTCCAGGTGAAAGAGATTCAAGTTCAATCAGAACTATAATGCTTGTTTTGTTCATAAAAAGCAATATTTTAGCTTTGATTCTAAGTTATGGGTATGACTTTATTTCAGTTAGCTTTGATCTGCACTCTCTGAGTAACTTTCACTGAAAGATCACATTTAAATGCATGTTTAATTTATAAAGGACGTTTAACAAAATACATCAGAATGATAAAAAGAAAACTCTTACATTTAAAACATTAAAAATTGGATGTTAAACATTAAATAAGTGCTTCTGACTATACTTTTTCAGTGAGCTCTAATATTGAAATGCTAGGGATGCCCTTTGAATTTGAAAACTGTGATTTCCACTAGGGAAGAATTTACATCCTGCTTCAGGGGAGCAAGCAGTGTTTTGTTTCTTCATGATTCTTTGTTCAGCTCTCATTCAAAGCTTTAGCCTTAAGCCTCTGTGGAGACGAGAGGCCCACACAGGGGAAAGACTCCTAATGCTGGATGGGAAAGACTGACAAAGGACACAGACCCGGCAATAACAGGAACTAGCTTTTCTCAGTGTTCTAATGTCATGCCTGTTGCTACAGCAAAATGCTCAGGGGGAAAAAAATGACTTAGGGAAGCAAAGGGTTTATTTCTCTTACAATTCCAGTTCACAGTCATCACAACAGGATAGTCATAATGGTGTCAGGAACTTGAAGTCCCTGGTCACGTCACACTCATCGTCAAGTGCGCAATGAAATAGATGCTGGCGTACAACTAGCTTCATCTGTCCATTTCTCCACCCTCTACAATTCACAGCCGCTTGCCTAAGGAATGGTGCCGCCCACAGTGGGCTGGTTCTTCCAATATCAATTAACTAAGACACTCCTACCGGGACTGGTCCAGAGAGCAACCTAACATAGGCAATCCATTAGTGAGCATTTGGTTCTAGGATGTGCCAAGTTGTCAGTTAAATTTGATCATCACACTCTCAATTTGATTGAGGTTGCAACTAGAAACATATTTCTACACAAAAACTACTTTGAGCTGCACACTTGTGACACACATCTTTAATCCCAGCACTCAGGAGGCAGAAGTAGATGGATCTCCATGTGTCCGAGGCCAGTCTGGTCTGCATCTGAGTCAGTTCCAGGACAGCCAGGGATACACAAAGAAACCCTTATCTCCTGTCTTTAAAAAAAAAAAAACTAATTTGAGACTAACTGGATTAAAAAATGTATAAATTTATTCAGGGGTCTGGTAGTGGTGTGGCCCTATTTGGAGGTCTGGCCTTGTTGGTGTAGGTGTGGTCTTACTGGAGGAAATGTCACTGTGTGGGAGGCGAGTTTTGAGGTCTTTTATATTTAAGCTATTCCCAGTGCGAACAGGCTCCTTCTACTGCCCACCGATCAAGATAAAGAACTCTCAGCTCCTTCTCCAGCACCATGTCTGCCTATATGCCAACATGTCCCGCCATGATGATAATGGACTAAACCTCTGCACTGTAGGCCATTAAATATTCTCCTTTATAAAAGTTGCCATGGTCATTGTGTCTCACGGCAATAGAAACCCTAACTAAGACAAAGGTCTAGAGAAATGGCTCAGCAGTTAAAAGCACTCCTGCTTGCTCTTCCAGAGAATCCAAGTTAGGTTCCTAGTACCATTTGGAAGGGTTTACAGTGGTCATCGCACATCCTCTTTGGGGCTCTTTATTGACTGTATTCTTGTGTACATACCCCATATACATACACATAAATGACAAATAAATAAATCCACATGTTTATACACATGGAGAAGACCTTTAAATATACATATACCTATGCTATATAATTAAATATTCCTATGCTATATAATGCTATAAATTTTGTTCTTGTTTTTTCTTTTCTTTCATTGTATTTCTTTTTCTCTTTTTATTGTATTTTTCTGTTTTATGAGACAAGGTCTCATTGTTTAGCAAAGAATGACTGGCAACTCTTTGTGTAGCTCATATTGGCCTCAAACTCCTGTTTTTTTTCCCTACTGAAGGCACCAAAGTTTTTTTAAAAAGACTTTTTAAAAATATTACTTCATATTTATTAATTTATTTTTGTCACTTTGAGAGAGGATCTCACTCTGAAGCTCAGGTTGGCCTTGAATTTGCAATCTTCCCACCTCCAGCTGAGCCTCTTGAGTGTCTAGATTATTCACGTACATCACCATGGTTCTTTAGTAAACCGTGATAGAATCCGGCCAACTAATGAAAGATGAAGAGCTATCCGTCCTTATAATCGGAGGTCTCTTGTTCATTCCTGGTCACCCAGACCCAAAATAGCCACACAGAAACTGTATTAATTCTGACAGGTGTGAGATGGTATCTTAAAGTTGTCTTGATTTGCATTTCCCTGATCGCTAAGGAAGTTGAGCATGACCTTAAGTGTCTTTTGGCCATTTGAAGT
>NC_022025.1:8728489-8735710 GCF_000317375.1 Microtus ochrogaster | reverse complement strand
CCTTAATAAATAAATAAAATTAAAAAAAAAAGAAACAAATATATAGTTAAGAATATAAAAAAAAAGAAACTGTATTAATTAAAACATTGCATGGCCTATTAGCTTATGCATATTTCTAACTAGCTCTTGTATGTTAAACTAACTCATTTCTATTAATCAGTGTATCTCCATGTGGTTATGGCCTACCAGTAAGGTTCAATCAGGCATCCAGCGTCTGTCTTCTGTAGCGGCATTTCTTTGACTCTACCTACTCTCTCCTCCTCTAACTGCTTGGTATTCCCGCCTTACTGATTTCTGCCCTGTTGTAGGCCAAAGCAGCTTCTTTATTAACCAATGGTATTCACAGCATTCAGAGGGGAATCCAACATCACTTGCTGCTGCCACTTTCATGATGCTCATGGACATCACAGTCTCTAAGGTAAGCTTTGCAGACATTCCTTGGGGTCTCTGCTAACAAAAGTGTAATGCAGGAACTGTAGACACATGCAAAGTTTGGGAACCTGCTGGAAATGCAAAATCTCAGACCATGGCCAAGATTAGGCTAAGAATGTGAAGGATAAAGAGATCTTCACACGGTTTGCATAATCAAACTGAGAAGCACTACTCTAAATTCTGTCATAAGCAGATTCTCCCCTTCCTTAAAGATCTAGGTGGTTCTAACAGGCTTTTTTTTTTCCTGTTTAGCTATTTAGTATTACTTAAACTTTGCCTGAAAATGACTGAATTCTAGATTGTCTCTTTTGCTTAAAAAAAATAATCCTTCTAAAGTGTGATAGAGTAACATTTTGCTGGAGGAAGCAAAAAAGAGGATATTCAGAAACCCAAGGAAAAGGGTAAATGACCCCGAGTTTCGGGCTCCATATATAACCCAGCTATGATTAATTTTTTCCTTCTGTTCTTAAAACAGAGGCTGTGTCTTGGACTTAAATAATTATATTCCTGATGAAATTGTGCCTTGGCCCAGTAGTCTGAGCAAGAGGTCCCCATTTCTCTTCCAGTATAATCTAGACTGTTTTACTAAAAGCAAATCTATCATCTGTGTCTATCTTCAAGTGTTCTAGAAGGAATGGTTATTTACATGGTGAGTTTACTGAGGTGTTTCCTTTTCTGAAAGAATGATACATGGCTTCCAGTTTCGTCAGAATAAACTGTGAGGCAAAACCTATGCCGATGAAGTCCGGTTGACATATAAACTGTGTTGAGCAACTCTGTGTGACAATCTCCATTGAAATTGCCCTCTATCTCCTGTCCCTCTACTCTACCGAGGACCTAATTCTTACCTTGTTTCTCTTTTGTCCTTCTGACTAGTTCTGTTATTTGAGTTGTGTCATGCCTTTAAGTTACCTCCAGTTCTGAGAAAGACAGATGTGTTCCAATGTCTTGCTGAGAACTGATGCTATGAACAGTTTCTCACTTACCCCCAGGAGACACCACTGACAGAATGGCAGGACACCAGCACGACACAGCAGAACTAGACCATGCCGTGACTGACTGTCTTCTATTACCTCTCGGACTGGCCTTTGCAGTTGTATATAGCCCTAGATCACCCTCGGTACCACAAGGCCGCTTTTCTGATGTCCTCCCAGTGAGGTCATGCCCAAAGAAATTCATTTTCTGTTCCGTATCATTTCCATCTATCTGTCTTCTAGTTGGACTCTTGAGGTAGCAAGTGACCAGTGACCACCCTAAGGTCAGGATTGGGGCCATGACTCTGGTAAGCACTGTGTCTGAAAAGGCAACTTCTCAGGGAAAGTGGGAGCCTGGATTTTATTGACTATGCTGTGGGCTCTTGAGTTCTTGGAAGAATATATCATAAATAAGACTTATCTTGTTCTAATTTCAACTTTTATTCCCTACTTTATGCAGACAAAATAGGCCCAAGGTTCTCAAAGGAAGAGACAGATTAAACAATGGTTGCTAGTGTAGCTGCATGGATCAGGAATCCTTACCGACCACCTTTGGTCTTTGTAAAGCACTAGAGTGTGTGTGTGGGGGTAGATCTTTGAAGTTCATGTCTAAGTTAATCACAAGGGCTCATGGCAAACGCAGTGGGTTGTGCAAGTCATAGAAGAAAACATTTCTGAAATATAGTGCATTAGAGATTATAACAATCTTTGTAGCAATAAAAGGAAACATGTCTGTAGTTGAAATTATAACCTCAGAGGTGCAGCACAGGCAAATAAGAGAAATACCTTATTCACAACAGAGTAACCTTCCACTGATCTAGTCATATAACATCTTAGGTCCAATATAAGCAAATCCCAGAAGACACTGGAAATATGATGGCTCAGCAAGTTAAGGTCCTTGCTATCAAACCCAACAAGAGTTCAACCCCTCAAACCCACATGGTGGAAAGAGACAACCGACACCCATAAGGTTTGTCATCCTTCCTCTATATACATGTACCATGGCATGAAACACCCCCATCCAATACCCTACTAACTAAATAATTATTTTTTAAAAAAAATAAGAAAGTAGAACCAGAATAGAAATAGATCCCAGAAGGGAAAAGTAGCAAAATGCCAAAGCAATAGAAACGGCTCCACAAACGCCTAAGAAAGTGAAATCATGAGACCCAACCTGCGAAACAATTATGTCAAAAATATCCTCAGAAGTGACAGATTTCAAGATGTCTCTTGGAAGCAGGACACTGAGAAAAATGACATGGAACTTGATTGAAAATGAACCAAAATAATCATAACAATAAGAACAAATGACAACCGTTGACTGAGAATGAAATCAACTTAATACAGAAAACCGAAAATTACATTGACTCAGTTACCACTGTAATCAGAGAAAACAAAGACCCAAGTGAGAAAGTATGAGCTGTGGTTTGAATGGGAAAGAGGCCCAGAGGCTCACAGTTTGGATACTTGAACCTTAGTTCCTAGGACTGGTGGAAGAATCAGGAGGTGCTGTCTTATTGCAGAAGTGTCGGGTGGGGTGGGCTGTGAGGTTTCGAAAGGCTTACATCATCCCCAGTGTATTCTCAGGTCCCTCCTTTCAGATCAAGATGTGAGCTCTCAACTGTTCCTGCCACCATGCCATTGCTTAGCCATCACTGACGCTAACCTTGGAGACAACAAGCCAAATTAAACACTTGCTTTTGTAAGTTGCCTACAACATCACTGTGTTTTATCACAGCAACTGAAAGGTCACGAAGGAAGTACAATATTCATTCATTCAGGATTCTAGAGAGACTGGAACGAGGCAGTATCTTAAATTACACTTGCTGAGAATTTTCCAGAACTGATTACTTTAACTCACAAACTCAAGTAGCTCAAATAATCCAAATCCAGACAAAGACTTCTCTCTACAAACATAAGCAAACCAGGAGAGAAGGCAAATAGAAATGCATTAAAGCACCTAGGCTTCAAAAGAGAGATGACTTTCAGAGGGATGATGGCCACACTGAGCAGAGTGGAATTAAAAATGAGCCTCCAAAAAACGGAAGGAGGGAGAAGATGAGCAAGGAACTCAGGACCAAGAGGGGTACACCCACCCAAGGAGACAGTGGGGCTGATCTATTGGAAGTTCGCCAGGGCCAGCTGGATTGTGACTGAAGGGGCAGGGGGTAAACCCGGACTCTCTGAATATGGCGGACAATGAGGGTTGCTGAGAAGCCAAGGACAATGGCACTGGGTTTTGATCCTACTTCTTTATTCTGGCTTTGTGGGAGCCTAGCCAGTTTGGATGTTCACCTTCCTAGACCAGGATGGAGGGGGGAGGACTTTGGACTTTCCACAGGGCAGGGAACCCTGACTGCTCTTCAGACTTGAGGGGGAGGGGGAGAGGAGTGGGGGGAGGGCGGGAGGAGTGGGAGGCTGGGAGGAGGCGGAAATTTTTTTTCTCAAAAAAAAAAAAATGAGCCCCCAAAGATGGGTGGAGCAATTGAACTTACATGGAAGAAGAAGAGAGTAGTTATATAAGAAGGAATAAGAAGTACACAGTGGTTGCTGATGAAGAGATGCATACAGGTTCATGGGGAAAGGAAGAGCTCCCATCAGGGAAGCATGAATCCAGCTTGTCATTTAATAGCAGAAGAAAGAAAAAGAGAATGGAAAACAAGAACATGGAAGACTAGAAAGAAATGAATAAGAGTATTGAAGCCGGAATGTTCTAGGCTCGCTAAGGATTATGGGAAAGTGATATACGAGGGAGAGCTTGACAAAAGCAGGTCCCTGGATGGCGGACGATTTGAGGTTCTGCCAGTTACTGCAGGGGGCGTTTAGCTGAGCCAGGTTCCCTCTTAATATACTGACTTTTCCCGAGGACTTCTACAAATATTTAGGGACTGGAATCTAGTTGCATGTCACCGTGACTTACAATTTAAAGTTACAGGATTTTTCAGACAAACCTGATTTTGAAGGTCGGATTTCATGAACTCGTTGTTATCAGGGATTGGAACTTTATAAATGGGAGGTAGCAGTGATGCAAGGGTGTGGGTACATTTTCTGCTGCACACTGGGGTCCTAGGCTCTTGTCCATGTGCTGATGAGGGCAGCCCTCATTTTCCTGCCCACACCAGCTGGAAGCCAGAAGTTCACAGATTTCCAGTTGTAAAAAAGTATGTTTGAATATTTGACTTAGCTGGTTGCAATAAACACTCGTTCTGCAAAGAGTAATTCATGAGCCTATGCTCTTGTGCAGCTTATAAAATATTTGAACAGCTGGGCAAACATTCTTAACTGAACAAAAAGGGAGTAAGGTCAATTAATCACTGCAATAATAGTATATAAATTGGTCCAATAAGAGCAATAGAGGGGTCACTGAGTCTTAAGGGAACGCTAAGTACTGGCTGCACTTAGCTAGCCTTGAGCTGCAGAGCAAAACCAGCTTTTGTGATGTATGAGACGGCTTAACTTGAAATTAAATAGAGTGGTTACAAGCTCAACAGCCCTCAAAGTAAACAACCTCTTAAAATATTAGGAGCCCACATTTTCCCTCACGGCAGATTATTTTTATGCTGTGTAGATTTAGCCTAAACTCTCAGCTTCATATAGACATTTACCAGTGTCCCAAATATCTTGATACCGTTTATCCATTGCAAGATAAATTGGATAATCTACAAAGTAGCATTTCAATAGCTGAATAACAATTTTGAGACCTAACAGAGTTATCCTTTTGGTATTATGTTTAACATTGTGTTCAAAGCCTTTAGGTCACAGCCAGTCTGCTCAGGTGTTAGATAAATACTGCTTTATCTTAGGGCATCCAGCACAGTCATAGTAAGATGCTAAGAGTTCAGAGACCCGTTAGTAAACTTCGTTGACAGATCATCAGCATCAAGAAGATGTCTGCGTATCATATCATATCATATCATCTATATCTGCTATATTCTCCTTCCTCACAGATCTCACATTGCATCATTTAGCATAGACTTCAGAAATGCCTGGTTTCTAAATCTAGGTTCATCTGACAGTTGCAGCTAGGTCAGTATGGTAGCAGGCTTTGACATCACCATTTTGACCTAAATAGTAAGAATAACCTCTTAAGCAAATGACAGGAGGTTAGCCATTTGGGCATCAATTGGCAGACCATCTATATCATAAGGAGAGTTGAGGAGGACTCTCCAGTTTGGAGAAATGCCGTTTTGTTAGGGTCAGTTCATTTGTGTGCAGTTCTTGCTATGGAGTTTTGCAATGAGCAGCATAGTCCAGAACGGTCAATGTGAATTCAGAGCAGCTGCTCTGTGTGTCATATCTGGTAATACCATCTCTTCCATGGAAATAAGGGCAGTCCTGGTTGATCAAAGTCCAGTTCTGGACAAAGGCTTAGATCCAAGAGTTCTGGGCTGTAACTGAGGGGCTAAGAATATTGTATTCTGCCACTAGCAGTCTGGGATTTCTGGGTCGTGCTTGTTAAAGTTTTCTACTGAAGACCAGCTCGATTTTCTGGTCTGTTAGGAACAACCTTACGTCCACATGGACTTCCCTTTGTCTTTACCAAGTGGTTACACTTGGAGGTTGATTGATCGTAATGAAATTCAGATCTCTCCCTCTCTGTTATATTATTTATAATAATAAGTAGAGTTGATAAGTGGGCCATTACAGTCTTTGTATGGGATGTACAGTCATTTTGAAAGGCTGTCACTTAGTGAGTATTGGCTTCAATCTCAGGATCTATTTTGATGCTTTAACAGTAAGTGCCCCCCACTCGGCTGCTTGGTGCTTTGCTTGCTTGTTTTTCTCTGTGCCGTGCACGTATACTTTAAAAGTGTCTTTATTTTGTAACCTTACGATGTCCGGGTTGGACTCAGACTTGTAATCCTCTTGCTTTTGCACCTTGAGTTCTGGGGATAATCGCTTAGCACCTGCATCTCTAACTCAAGTAGCTTAATTTATAGAAGGGAAGAGTTTACAATTTGGACTGGATATACAACCTATGTTTACATAGCATATTATATTTTCCAATGTGTATTTAAAGGCTTGGTCACAATTTAGTTAGCAATCAGTTCAATAAGTTCTTCTGGTCTGAAAGGAGTAGAAGACATGGAGGAGTCCATATCTTGCTGGTGATATGTGTGTGCGATATTTGGTAAGGATGAATTCTGTTGGCAGTAATTAATTTCAAGGATAGTGTCTGTCCCACCAATGTGGAGTATACTGGTAAATTTTGAGATGATTCCAGAAAGCTGGTGAGTTACCCTGTGCCTGAAAATGGGATGCAGCCATGCTGTGCTGAGCACAGACCATCAGCAGAATGAGAGAATCACTTTCAGAAAGATTGCCATTGTCAAAGCCATTAGACATAAACCTTAAGGTACCTACATAAACATAAGACAAAGATCTCCAAAGCCTTTTTGCATATATTTATTTGCTTTCTTGGCTTTTGCGTTATTCCTTGTTTGTCCAACTGGTCTTCAATATTCCTTCAAACTGTAGCTGAGTTCATGAGCATTCACCTTTTCCTGCCCTCTTTGAGGTTACTGTTGCTCATATGCTAAACACAATTTTCTTTTGACCTTTCGTTAATGGAATAAACATCTAACATGCACTTTGGAAGATGAATTTCGGTTCAATAAATAAATATCATTTATCATAGTTTTATTGGGACTGTTGTTATTTATTTTCTAGTTCCCCAAGATTTGTGAGCAAACGTCATGGGGTCATTGAACACACTAACGTCATGGGGCCATTGGACACACTAACGTCATGGGGCCATTGGACACACTAACGTCATGGGGTCATTGAACACACTAACATCATGGGGCCATTGGAC
>NC_022025.1:8718492-8728219 GCF_000317375.1 Microtus ochrogaster | reverse complement strand
CATTGGACACACTAACGTCATGGGGCCATTGGACACACTAACGTCATGGGGTCATTGAACGCACTAACGTCATGGGGCCATTGGACACACTAATGTCATAGGGTCATTAAACACACTAAAAAAAAGATACAAGTACTTTAAGAATGCTCATGAATAATTCCCAGGCAAATACCATTGTTACAACTCCTATCTGCATTGTCTCAAATTCTTCATGAAAAACATTAATCATATCTAACATTCTAAGTGAATTAATAATCTTTATAATAGGACATTCTTATGTATGGTAATTTTATGAATTTTTCATGATACAAATTTCCCCTTCGAAAATAATTCCCGTCTTTTCAAATTTAAATACAAGTCTCATGTTTTGCAACAACCCCTTGATTAGCAATCTAACAAAAATATACACACATCAGAGAGCTTCTGAATAAATTTTTTATTTCTCTTGATAATAACTTTTACTCCTAGTAAAAGTATTATGAATCACTGAAGGGGTTTGAATTTTTTTGGAGGGGTGTTGAATTTTTAAGCAGTATTTTGCATATGTCAATTAGAATTTGGTTTACCCTCATGCTGGTTGTTTCCTAATCTCAGAATTCTATCAAAGTCACTATTATTTTGATGTTTCATTAAAACTGGTATAAGAACAACTGTTATAGAATGAAGAACTTTCCAGAAGATACTTGATTGATGAGCTTTGGTCAAGGATTCACGGTCTGACTCCGGAGCCCTTATTACTTATTGAAAAAAACCCTGGAAAGAATCAATTTCCTTGCCCTGGTTTGTCCTTTCTGTCACTGAATACGACAGAGCAGGAAGTGTATAAGACACCAAAAGTTTATTCAGCTCGAGGTCCTGGAGGTTGAGGGGCCGAATATGTAGAAAGAGGGGGCTTCGCATTTGGCATCCTCTAATGTGTACAGGGCCTGTGGACAGGAGAAAGCCATCCAGGGAGCTTGTGGTCAGGAAGACAGCAGAGCCTCCCCGGGGTCTGCTTTGTCATGCAGCATGGCCGCTGCTGCGTGGGTGTTACCTCTGCCTTCCCTGCTGCTCTGTTCCCTGACCTGTTAACATCTGTCTCTTCACCCAGTATTCTAGACAGGGGGCTGAGCCTCCCCCACTCAGCTCATATAAATTGGCTAGCTTGAAAGTAACATTTATTTGCTCAGGAAGAAACCTAGCCTCGGGCCTCCAGGAACTCTCAGGATCAGGTCTGGGTCTCCTCCAAAAAAAAAAAAAAAAGGGAAACCGAGGAGAGATACCCCACTGATCATAGGAGCTCCCGGCCATTGTCTCCTTGTAAAGCCCTGAGTCACAGCAGAGCTCTTCACCCTTCCACCCCGCAGACAGGAGATCTGAAAAACTGATCTCCTGCTTCCCTCAGGGACAGTACTCAATGAATGTGGGTTTTTTGTTTTTTTTTTTTTCCTTCCCCGGCTAGATTTGTCTCTTGAGTTTTCCCAGAGCAGCAAGGAGTCAGAAGCTCAGATTCTGAGAGAATCTGGGGTAGGTCTGCAGCCCTCTGAGGTGGTGATGGGCATGAAAGGGGCATGCAAGCGACAGAGACAAGCTGACTTTTGCAGAAGGGCCTCCAGAGACAACACACTAACCGTATTCGCCCGCAGTATCTATTGGCAGTTGTGACGGTACACATGCTTTTTGTTTGTTTTAAGGAACTCAAGACCGGGCAGAAAAAAGATCCTCAAAACAATTTTAGTCAATACTCTGGAAATGCTTCCTGACGTTTCTTTCATCCGTCATCTCTCTTTATTTTATTTTATTTTTTTGAAACTCCTCTTTCCATAATCAAAATGAGGGCGTTATTTTGGTGAAATATTTAATTTTGGGTGTTTTGCCCACATGTATGACTGCACACCACATGCGTGCCTGGTGTCAGAAGAAGGATCAGTTCCTCTGAGACAGTTGTGACCTACCATGTCAGGGCTGGGGATCAACCCCAGGTCCTCTGGAAGAGCAGCAAGCGCTCTTAATCACCGAGCCATCTCTCCAGCCGCCTGGACACATGCTTACCTTCAGAAAGAAAATGGAGGTTTATGCCAGATTATGTGATATTTTCTCTTGTTCTAAAGATGCATACTTTGGAAACCATGCCATAAATATTTTGATTCATAAATATAGGATTATTTTGACCTGCTGTGTTCTTTGTGGCTTGGCATAATTCACAGTTATTAAAATTTCTTATTGAAAATTTAATATCTGGGTATTACAGTAATAAAGCTGCTCACTAAACGTGTGATGAGTGATACTGTTATGTTAACTACCTCCTGCGTGTTACTGTTAGACATAATTTTTGACACCCATAAAGGTGATTGAATGTTATAATAAAGTTTGAAGCAGTTATACCATTTTTCAGTTTATTTCAGGTAACAAAATGTTTGTTCCAAGCATGTGGGAACCGTAGTATTTGAATACATGGTTCTGTATGTGGGCTTCAAGCGTGTGGTTGCCGTAGTATCTGAATACGTGGTTCTGTATGTGGGCTTCAAGCATGTGGTAACTGTAGTATTTGGATATCTGGCCCTGTATATGAGCTTCAGGCTGTTGTGTTTCATTAGAAACGTCAATGGACTACAAACTTTCAACCTGACTCTTCAGTTGAGCTTCACAGAACACTAAAAACTGTTTGAATTTAAGCAAGTTCGTGCTCTACGTCTTGTTTTTTTTTTCTGCAGTATTCGTTCGCCCAATAAGAATTGCCCGACAGGCGGTGGTGGTGCACGCCTTTAATCCCAGCACTCGGGAGGCAGAGGCAGGCGGATTTCTGTAAGTTCGAGACCAGCCTGGTCTACAGAGCTAGTTCCAGGACAGGCTCCAAAGCCACAGAGAAACCCTGTCTCAAAAAAACAAAACAAAAAAAAAAGAATTCCCCGAGACCTTCTTGCCTCAACACCATGAATGGACGGTTGATGAAATAGGGTCATCTTTCTATCTGTTGTTTCATTGGTTAAGTAATAAAGAAACTGCTTGGCCTCTGATAGGACAGAAAATTAGGTAGGCGGAGTAGACAGAACAGAATGCTGGGAGAAAGAAGCCGAGTCAGTGAGTCGCCATGATTCTCCCACTCCAGACAGATGCAGGTTAAGATCTTCCCTGGTAAGCCACCTCATGGGCTACAAAGATTATTAGAAATGGGTTAGATCAATATGTAAGAGCTAGCCAATAAAAGGCTGGAACTAATGGGCCAGGCAGTGTTTAAAAGAATACAGCTTCGGTGTAATTATTTTGGATAAAGCTAGCTATGCGGGCAGCCGGGTGCCAGGAACATAGCCCACAGCTCCTCACTATAGACAGTAAAAAGACAGACTCGAAGAGAATAGTAATGGCGGGGTACAAGTTTCATAATGGAACTGTAACAGTCATGTGAACATAGCTCAAATGTCAAAGAGAAATCTTCATTGATGACAGAAGCTGCAAGATGGCAAAAGAGTCTCAGAGGCAGGAGGAGGATTGTTAAATGGTTGAAATGATGCTTCATTAGAACCCACCCCACCCTACGGATTCACAAAGTCAGCTGTCACCTTGAAGGGAAGGGAGTTTATTCTAGAGACAGGTAAGAATGACCCTGGGCCAGAGACCTTGATCTGGTTCCAGACTCCATGTTCCACAGTGGTAACAGTTTATTGCTTTTCAAACATTGTCCCCCATGGAGGTACTTCCATCCAAACTCTCTTTCCTTACATTTTTTAATAAGCTTATCAAACAGTAGACTTCCACACGGCTTCTCTGTCTCAATAGCTCTCATTACCCCACCCCTCCTCTTCCCATTCCCTCCCATCCCTTCCCTGCTCAGACCCAACTCCAGTGTTTCCAGGTGCGCTTTCATGTCCCATGTCTTCTATGATCTCTCACTTCCCTGGGGCCTCTTTTATTCCCCGCTAAAGGCCTATGCCTACCTTTCTGGTCTCTGTCATTATGCAAAGTGAAATACACAGCTCTGAAATTTTCTATGGCGGATCAAGGATAAGGTTTGTCCTGTTAGGCTGTGTTATGTCACTCAGTAAGATATGTGTTAGGGAAGCCTATGTTCTTTGGAAGAAGCAAAAGAAAGATGAAAGGTTACGGAGACATCGGTAGTTAGGAACCACGGGAGTCTGTTCCATTGACCCTGGGCGCTATGTATTAATAAGGGATTGCTGCACAGGGAAACAAGACCTGGGTGGAAACCAGCTGCGGGGTCCAGTTCTAGACTAACTCTCTGGCCTGTTGGGGAGCCCAAGAGGGGAATAAAAAGTCTCAATGCACTCCTTACCTCCGATGGCAGCCAGGAGTTGGGGTCAAAGCATGGGTGTAACCCCTATTTCAAACTGCAAACTAGAGTTGGGACCAAAGTATGAGTGGGATCCCAACCTCACCCTAAAAAATGTTCACGTCCGATGCATGTCTTAATGTAGTTATGCCAAGAATAGTCATTTTAGCATGCATCCTGTTTACAGTGTAAAACAAAGTGGCCCCAGATTTCCATATATAATTACTCTCAAGAACTTGAAGGAACAGATTCAGTACTGGCTCATGATGTTTTTTCCCTTGAAAAGGCGTGCATACAGAAAAACAGCCAGTTACATTAAACCAGTGATCAGGAACATACATAATTGCCTTCCGTCTGACTGTACCTCTTTGTGAAAACACGGGGGAAAGCTCACACTGCTGTGTTTCTGAAATGTGAGGAAGGCCCGGTGCAGGCAGAAGGATGAGAAGTGGAGGGTGTTGTGTAGACCTGATTATTATCGTTCCCAGTTTAGAGCTAAGCAGCAGAGGGACATGCCCGCCCAATGGAAGTCTTGGTAAGCAGCCTGCTATGCTGGTCAATAGGGTATGGATTTATTTCCAAACCCCAGGGACCCTGACGTGAACAGGAAACGCCACAGCTTTTGCTGAGAGTCTAGACAGCAGTTCCCTTGTCCCCGTGCCCTAAGAGAGGTCTCGCCAGTCTTTCACCTTGATTCCTTTGGGGACTTGGAAAGGAAGACAAGACTAGATCAGAAAAAAAATGGGGGAGAGTGAGCACTGAGAAAATTACCTTTAGTTCTGATGCAGCCTCGAAAGTTGTATTACTTTATTATTCAATGTATGAGGATTTGGGTAGGTGGGTGCAATGTGTGGTGTGTTTGTGTTGAGTATAGGGTGTGAGTGTGCCCATGAGTGAACATGCAGAAGCCAGAGTCGGATTTGAGTGTCTTCCACTATTGCTCTGTCTATGGCCTTGAGACAGGGTCTTTTCACCGTGTGGGGAGATCATCATACCAGGTAGGCTGGCTGGCTCATGACCTGCCAGGTTACACCTAATGCTGGGGTTATAGGCATACACCACTATGACTGGCTTTCCATGTAGAGCTTGGGATTTGAACTCAGGTCCTTGTGCTTGCTGGAACAATGTTCTTACACGTTGAGCAATCTCTCTAGTCCCTCTTATTTTAAACATCTTTTTTTAAAAAAAACAAAACTTACATATAGTTTCTAAAACATAATAGAATTTTTAATTACTAATTTTATCATGTTTTTTTTGATACCAATTAAAAACTAGGGTATCCATTCATGACCTTTAATTCTGTTGATTAGGATTTCTAGCTTACTTTGCCAAGAAAAAAAAATGAATAAGCATTAGAAAGCAATATCAACGAGGGAAAAAAACTAATTTAGGGCTACCAAACGTGCTCCACTTTGAGGAAAACATATTGCTATCATTATGATTGGGTGCATCCAGTTGTGCAAATGCTTCCAGGGTAAATTAACACAGCAGCGTAAGATGAGTTTGTGTGCTCAATGACAACTTTCTCCAAACATTTCTGCTTTGAACTCTGTTTTCCTCCTTCACGTGATATCATGAGCTTCCCTGTGATAGCCAGGGGCCCTGTGGTTTGGGTCAGACTTCTGTGTGGCTCATCCTGAGATACTTGCTCCATTGTGTCTCAAGCTTATTAGCTTCTTTACAAGAACATGGGCACATCCAAGACATTAGAAGATCAGTGATCATCTCTTATTTCCTTTCCCCAGCTGAGCTAAAAAAATAGTCTCCCCCAATCCTCCCAAGAAATGAGTACATTGTTTGGGCTGTCCCATGAGGTTATGGCACATCGTGGGGTGGGTGGTTTCCCCAACTCTTCCATATGTTGGACACGCCCTAAGGATGTTTATGATCAATGCTTACTTAATTCAGAGAGTACATGCAACAAGGTTGCAGAAGGTAGTGGAGGTCATGGAGAAGCACAGAAGCAGAAACTGTAAAAGTGGTTGGATACTAACTAATGAACACTCTGAAAACAAAGGGATAAACCAAATGCTTTGACACTGAATGTTCTAGAAGCAAGTTCCATGAGTGAGCTAAATGAAATACTCGGAAACACACAGAATTTAAACCAGCTCAGAATACACAGTGGACCCATGACCATGCTGAAAATGGTTTGAGTCCGAGAAAGAACTCACCATTCTCTGGAGGAGACGGTGATGGATGGCTGAGTTCAAGGAGGCGCAGCTGGTATGTGGTGCCCACCCAGCTGAGAGACGGTGAGTGGATCAGCCACGGCGTTCCCACATTCAGGGGCCGAAATCTGTCCTTGTAGAGCACAACGCCTGAAAGAGAATAAGTGATAGTTTATTCTGGAGAGGAATGTAAAATGACCATGGGTCAGGGAGGTGTATGCAGATTACAGCGAATCCCATGTCCCCACTGGTGACAGTTTCAGGAGGATTTGCTGTACGTACAGAAAAGGAGAAAGTAAGAAATTGGGGCTCTTTAACAATACATCAGTGAAAACATCAAGGAGGCAGTTCGCCGCAAAGTGGGAGAAACTCTGCTGTAGGCAGAAGTTACCTGATGGCATTCACAGACTCTAAGTCTCAAAGCTAGCGGCCTGTGGACACAGTCTGATGAGATTCACCTCGTAGTAACAAGGGTATTTCACAAAACACAGAGGAGAGCGATGGATGGTTACTAGGGGCCTCGGATAGCTCGAGGTAGCTTGGCTTTAAACCCTCAGCATTTCAGCTCTTCACGGCCATGGAGGTTAGAGTCCACCAACGGGTCTTATAGGATCATTCAGTGTCCGTCCCCTCCCCCTCCCCCCTCCCGGGGACCCTTAGCTCTTTGACACGTGGATTATGGATGAACACTTGCTCTCCCTGTCCCTAACCCAAAGAGACTGGCTTTTCTTTTTCTCATGGAGCACTTCTATTAGTAAATTTGGTTCATATCAGTAGTAGATTGCCGCGCACCGCGCCCCCGTGTCTGCGCTCTGTGCGCTGGCACCCAGTTCGCGAGCTTCGGGCAAGGGTGTTGGAGGTTAAAATACACAAACACACACACAGAGACAGCAACACGGGTCATCCTTGAATTCCCCAAGAATGCCCTCTTTATTGTGTCCAGGGGCAGATTATATAGAGATAGCCACGCCCCAGCCAAACCCACCAGAAACCACTCTCCTGCCATCAGGAACTCCTGAAGGTCTCGTGCTCAGAGCAGCTGCAGGCACTCAGATCAGGGGAAAACAAGTTGTTTACAAGAAATTCAGGATCTGGGGTCTCTCTGCTCCTAACAGTAGATCTTATCACTTAAAAATTTTTTTAATTTAAAAATCGCATATTTATATTTGTGTGTGCAGGCACACATGGGTGCCACAGTGTGTGTGTGGAGGTCGGAGGATAACCTGTGGGTGCCTGTTTTTCCCTTCTATCCTATGGGTGCTTGACAGCAGCTTCCTTGGTGCACTAAGTCTTCTCTCCAGCTCGAGAGTCTTATCTAGAAAAGACAGCCCTGATTTTTCTGTGCGTTTCTTCATTTCTTACAATTTCACAACTTGTCCCCAAATCCGAGTTCACTGCTCGTTTGTCTCACCTAAAGCAGGATGTAAACTTCCAAGTCAGGTGGACCACTTCATTATAGGTTCTTGGAGAGGATTCCCTTCCACACATGCTGGTTAAAACTTCCCTTTTCTCTTACTAACTTCTCTTTAAACAGTATGACTTTCGGGCTGCAGATTGACTCGCATAGACAGAAGGAAAAAGATTAGTGTCTTATAACACAGTTGTTAACTTAGATCTAGTATTGTTAATGCCATTCAAGAACATAAAACTAATCAGCATGAGAATCATTTATATTTTCCAATAATGTTTTCCAATACTGACTGCAAATTATCTAATTCAGTAATAATATAGGAAGTCAAACAAAAATCACATATTTCTAGGAATTAAATAACCCTTCATGTTCTGGTAGATGCACAGGCCATATTGGGCATGGGTCCAAATACTCAGCATTATTAAGAGAAAATGACAGAATGCATAAGAAAAGTAATTTTTTAATGTTTTGGTAAAAACCGGAGACAGGAAATTTCAACCTGTCTCCACCTCACCTGTAGCAATGGGCCACATACAGAAAAGATGAAAATGCACGTTCATCTGTGTGCACATTGAAACCTGCAGGGCGACTGTTTGTCTGAGATCCAGGTCTCCTGGGGATGAGCGATTATTGATCAAACTGTCATTTTCTGATTCCTAGCTCCCTACTATACTTCTGCTTTGTGTTCTTTAATCTTGAAGGACATGGGACTTTGTGTCATCTGGTGAGCTCTAAATAATTGAGCGGACTCACGCATGGATTCTACCCAGAGCACGGGCAGCGTATAAAAATGAGAGCCACATGCCTAAGCCTGAAATCAATTTCGTGAGCGAACGGCAGCAGGAGGCAAGGCTGGACTGTGCTAAGTGCGCCACCTAGTGGAGCAACTGGAAACTGGCAACGTAGGTAAGCGTTCTCTGCTCCCTTCTATTCTAGCTACTATTTTTTTTTTTCTTTTGTGGGACATCTTAACCTTAACAACTTTGCCTCTTGTTCCTAACCAATGCTTTCTCTCACCCCATTGTTGATTGTCATTCTGGCTTTTGGTCCTTCGTGGTACAAGCAAGCGTGGCAGAGGGTGGAGAGACATGCATAGCTCATGATCAGTTTGAGCACCGGGGTGGGCAGGGCAATGTAATGAAACTATAGAGAGAGAAAGAGGTTTGCGAAGAGTTCCCTCAGACTAAGCTCACCTGGAATTCACTGCGTACAGAAGCTGATAGCAAACATCGCAGAGCAACCTCGCACACACAGACTTTTAACCTGTCACGGTAACCTGATTAAGAACCAGTTTGCTAAACAAGCTTAGCCCTCTCAGAAGATTGCACTAAGACCGCGCAGCCTCCTAGGTGAGTACATGCTATGCTCGCCCTTTCGGGTGTGGAGTACCTCACTCGGGATGATTTTTCTTTTTTAGTTCAATCCATTTACCTACAAATTTTATGATGTTATTTTTTAGCAGCTTGTAGCCAGAGGTCGTTTGTTGATTCCTGGCCACTTAGACCTGAAATAATTATTCAGAAACTATATTATTTAAATCACTGCTTGGCCAATCACTTTATAGTATTGCTACCCAGCTCTTATATCTTTGGTTAACCCATTTCTATTATTTTATATTTTACCTTGAGGCTTGTGGCCTACCGGCAAGGCACCAAATGATAACCTAGTTTTCCTTGTCTAGTTCTACTCTAGTCTGCCCTGTCACAGGCCAAGGCAGCTTCTTTATTGATTAACCAATAAGAACTACACATATACAGAAGGACTTTCCACAGTGAGTAGTATTCCATTTCTTTCTTTCTTTTTGGTTTTTCGAGACAGGGTTTCTCTGTGGCTTTGGAGCCTGTCCTGGAACTAGCTCTGTAGACCAGGCTGGTCTTG
>NC_022025.1:8715468-8717629 GCF_000317375.1 Microtus ochrogaster | reverse complement strand
AGACAGACAGACAGAGGATAGGTAGATATAGATAGATGATAGGTAGAGATAGATAGAGATAGATAGATAGATAGATAGATAGATAGGCAGAGGATAGGTAGATATAGATGATAGATAGATAGATAGATAGATAGATAGATAGACAGATAGATAGGTAGATAGATAGACAGAGGATAGCTAGATAAAGATAGATGATAGGTAGAGATAGATAGATAGATAGATGAATTGATGATTCCTAATGAAATGATTCCTTATGATATTCTGATATACTTGTAGATCAGACTCAAGCATATTCATTATCAAGAGAGGTAACTGATGATAACAGATACAGAGACACACAGTCAAGCATAAGGCAGAGCTCAGGAATTCTGCAGAAGAGAAGAAAGGACTGTAGAAGCCAGAGGGGTCAAGCCCACCGCAAGAAAGTGACTCACAGATTCAGCTAACCTGGACTCATAGAGTCCCAGAGACTGAACTGACAATCAGCGAGCCTGTATGGGTGTGAGCTAGGTCCTCTCCATATATGCCACAGTTGAGTAGGTTGGTGTTCCTGTGGGACTCCTAACAGTGAGTGTGTGGGGTGTCTCTGACTCTGTTGCCTGACTTTGAGACCCTTTTTCCCTTATTGGGCATTGTAGTTTATCTGCGGTGAGAATAAACCACAATGTACAACAAACCCATGTGGAAGTTTATTGATAGATGGCAACAAAGGGGGGTTGTGGAGGCGTGCTTCGGAAAGGGAAGTGGTGGAGAGAGAATGAGGAAGGGAGGAACTCTCTTTTATTTATTTATTTTTATTTTTATTTATTTATTTTTTTGGTTTTTCGAGACAGGGTTTCTCTGTGGTTTTGGAGCCTGTCCTGGAACTAGCTCTTGTAGACCAGGCTGGTCTCGAACTCACAGAGATCCGCCTGCCTCTGCCTCCCGAGTGCTGGGATTAAAGGCGTGCGCCACCATCGCCCGGCAGGAACTCTCTTTTAAAGAGGCCTTAGCGGGTGCACGCAGTACATACACATGGATTGCATAGTGATGAACAGCCATGGGACACGGGCCTCACTAAGCATCTGTCTCAATACTGACAATTCATGGCTGTAGGACCCTGGGACTGACTAGCTGATGCCAGAAATGCTAACACTGGGCTGTCTTGTTCAGCCTTGATATGAGCTATGTGCCTAGTCTTACTGCATTTTGTTATGCTGGGGATGCCTGCGCTTTTCTGAAGAAAAGGAGGAGGAATGGATCTGGGAGAGAGGGAATGTGGAGGGGAAGGATTGGGAGGAGTGGAGGGAGGAAAAACCGTGCTCGGGATGCGATGTGTGAGAGGAATAAATTTAAAAAGAAAACAAAGAAAGAAAACTCAGCCTGCAAGATGTGCCCCGGCAACGGTGGTGCAGAACTTATGGGAGTGGCCAACCAATGTTTGGTTAAATTTGAGGCCCACACCACTAGAGGGAGCCCGTGCGCTGTACTGCCTGAATGGCTAGAAAACAGAGACTGGATAGCCCAGAAACCTAGGGTAGAATGAAACAGGAAGAGCAAAAAAAGGCAATGAAACGGTTCCTAACGATATTCTGCTATATTGATAGATTAGAGCTGCGTCCAGTCGACATCAGAAAAGCTTCCTCCGCATCAGATGAGAGCAGAGACCCACTGCCAGATTTCTTCATAGAGAGACTAAATTGGACGTCTCCCTCGGATTCTTCGCTTTGGAGATCGGGGAACCTTGAGGAAGATGAGGAGGGACGATGATGGGAGTCAGAGGGGATGGAGGACACCAAGAGAACACGGAATCAGCTAAGCAGGCAAGAAGCATGTGGCCTGCAGGCGTCTGCACAAGTCCTCTGTGTATATGCTACAGCTGTTAGCCTGGTGTTTGGTGGGATTCTTACAGGGAGAACAGGTTTGTCTCCGGCTCTTTTATCTGCTCCCGAGAGTCTCTTCTTCCTGTTGGGTTGCCTCTCAGGCCTCAATATGTCTGAGAGCTTTCACCTTGCCTGACTCTATCTTGTTTTGTCCTGATTGGCTGTAGTATCTTTTTTTTTTTTTTTTTGCATTAAAAAACTAAAATGTATGCCAGTTTCACATATGCTACAAATAAAATCAGTATGAGGATAAGTTTATACTATAAAAGAGCTTCTGAGTCTAGGATGCCTCGTGGGTA
>NC_022025.1:8709285-8715113 GCF_000317375.1 Microtus ochrogaster | reverse complement strand
GATGGAGGTGGGCGGTCCTTGGACTTCCCACAGGTCAGGGAACCCTGATGGCTCTTCGGGCTGATGGGGGAGAGGGAATTGATCGGCTGTAGTATCTTGGAGGCCTGCTTGTTCCTGAAGAAGAAACGAAGAGGGGAGAGGAGAGGAGGGTCTGGGAAGAGTGGAAGGAGGTCAGGATGTATTATATGAGAGAAAAATCTATTTAATAAAAAAGACTCTCTGCGGCTGATGTGATGTCTCAGTGGATAAAGGTGCCCTCCACCAAGACTAATGACTTGAGCTGGGTGCCGAGACCCAAACGACGGGAGGGGGAAACAAGTTCTCACAAGTTCTTCTCTGCCCCTGCGCCTTCTGTACTGTCCGTGCAGACTCGCACACCAGGTAATAATATATACTAAAAATAAAATAGGTGCCCATCAGATTACCATTTGAGAAGATAATATATCATTTCACATTTAAGAAATTTAAAAACCAAGTACCAAGGTTCCAAGCTATTTTCCCCCGTGAGCCAATTGCTCTGAGATTTTAATGACACACAACATCAAGAAGAGCCTTTAATAATTAAATGGCATTTGTGTTTGTTCTGGGTCTAGAGGCAGACATTCTAGGATTCTTTAGGCTCGGGCTTCAAGCCCGCAATAATGGGATACAGGGGGTAAGAACTATTGCTTGTTTGCCAACCAAGAACTAAGAGCATGCATAGGTCAAGAGTTTGCAACACAATATTGAATGTGTTTTATGATATGACTTACCTTTCAGGTGTTCATGAACAGTGCAATTGAGAAAACCTTAAAGCTGATACTATTTTATACACCTTACATCAAAATATTGGTTTTAAATTTGCTTTGAAATGAAGATGAATAAATCCAATGATCCCTTCTTGCTTTATAAATTGTTCTCGTAGCTTAAATGACTGCCAGAAGCATGCAAAGATGTTAGTAACTTAGCACCTCAGCTGCAGCTGTTTCTTACAGCATGGCAAGGCAGTAACCATAATAGTATTTTATCAGGCTTTTAAATGTTATAAAATTAATATATATGTGTATAAAATATACAATTTACAAAAGGTTGTAGATCATTTACATAGTTATATATCAAACTGTAACCATCTTCTTTTTAAAAAAAAAAACCTTTAATTTTGTTACATTCCTTGACCACTGAAACCCCAATGCTGCTATATTTTTCTTTGGGCCACAGGCTTACAAAAAGAAATGACATGGAGATTTATTGTTAATTAGGAAAAGTCCATCTGTAGCTTAGGCTTGTTTCTAATTACCTTTTCTAACTTAAATTAACCCATTTTTATTCATCTCCATGCTGCCACATGGTTTGTGTCTTTTACTTCTCCTCCTGTGAGCCTTTCTTCCTCCCCGAGACCTCTCTGCCCCCAGAAGTCCCATGTAGTCTCTTCCAGGCTGGCTATTGGACATTCAGCGGTGTCTTGAACCAATCACAGTGACACATCTTCACACAGTGTAAAGGGATATTAAATAATGCCCCAATAGGAGAAGGCATGGTATATTACCTTGATATATTAAAACTTGGTATTTAAAACAAGCTATTTTATAAATTTTACTAAGAGCAGATAAATATTTTAATCAATATTAGTTATTGTAGATGGTAAGGCCATATTGCTGAAGACAATACCTATTATCTCACTGAACATGGAGACGTCCTGCTGGTGTCTAATTTGAGCCTTTACCCCGCTGACTAGAGTTCATGGCACCATAAGGTACCCTGCACACTACCAGAGCAGCATGGTGACCACCATCCTGCAAGGATGACCAACCTGCATGATTTGCTAGCGCAATCCTGGCATAAAAGTTGTGGGAGCAACAAGCACTGTCTGATTGGTTTTAAGGCCCACTCCATGAGATAGAAAACTATGCTCGATAGTGCTTGGGTGGCCGAGAACCTGAGACTAGACAGACCTAGAGGAAAACCAAATACTACTGTTCTGCTAAAGGAACGTAGCAATAACATGACAACATTGTTCTGCTGTATCCATCACTGTGTAGACCAGTGTTGTGCTCAGCCATCATCAGAGACTCTCCCTTCTGCAGGAGATGGGAACCAATACAGAAACCCACAGCAGGACCGTGTGCTGAGAGTGAGAGACCTTGGAGCCCTCAGTCCTAAGTGAGATGTCTCCATCCAGTCCCTCCCCTCAAGGCTCAGGGAGTGATGTAGAAGAGGAAAATGTGTAAGAACCCGCAGAGATGGGGGAAACCAAGGAAACACTGTCTTCCAGACACACCAGGACTGATGTATGAATGAAGTCACAGAGACCATGACAGCATGCACAGGGCCTACATAGGTTCTAATCCAGACGGCCTCCCAGCTCTGAGAGGGGAAGGGGTCTCGAGTCCCTATGTCCAACCCAATGGCTATCTCCATTTGTCAACTTCTTGCAGAGAAAAAGTTAGTTTTCTACGGCAGAGTTTCACAGAGCATACATGCCCAGCAGTAGGTGGCCAACACAAAAGGAACTCAGCACTTTTGAATTTTTTGTCTCATAACGCTTTGAGTATTCTTTCTATATGTCTGTCTCTGTCCGTCCGTCCATCCGTCCATCCATCCATCCAGCTAGCTAGCTACACTTCACTGGACTTTTTCTTATTATGATTTCTAACTTTGTGTTTTTGTGGTACGTGTGTGTGTGTGTGTGTGTGTGTGTGTGTGTGTGTGTCTGTATGTTCTGTTTTATTCTGGTTTGTTTGTTTGTTTGTCTGTTTGTTTTCTAAGAAAGAAGGTGTGAAGTTGGATGGATAGGAAGATTTCTAGGATCTGGGATGAAATGAGGGAAGGGAAACCATGATCAGAATATATTGTATGAAAAAAATATGTTCAATAAAATATCTTTTAAAATATTAGTTATTCTAAAAATAAAGTACTAGATTCTGTTTTTATGTCTGTATTTTAACTTTGATCATAGAAAACCCTATAAATAAACGTTAGGGCTATAATTAATTTAATTACTTATGACACTTATCTTCGGCCAATCTCCTGTAAAGGTTTGTAACTCCTTTAGGTATTCATTCATAACACAAACGTTTAGACCGGTATAAATAGAATGGCAGGTAAACTATAAATCAGTAACCACATATAGACTACCAGTACTTTTGTATTCTTTCTCCCTTCCTTCCTGTCTTCCTTCCTTCCTTCCTGTCTTCCTTCCTTCTTTCTTTTTCCCCAAAGACAGATGTCCTGTAACCAAAGCTGATCATAAATTTCTGGCCCTCTGCCTCTACCTCCTAAATTCAGATCACAGATCTGTGTCACCATGCCCAGCTGCATTTTGTCTCACAATTACTAACCATTTCTTTCTTAGGAAACAAAGCAGAAAATAAAACAAAATTATATTTCTTGACTTTAAAGATTCTGATATTTGAACATTAGACTACAGTTTGCCTCTAGCTAATGCAGAGTGTCTTTTGTGGCTATTCAAGGTTTTATGGATTAACACTGATTTCTATATATTCATAATTAAGACCCAGTAGGGAAACCACTCAGATGATCTAACCCATTTCTAATAATCTTTGTAGCCCACGAGGTGGCTTACCAGGGAAGATCTTAAACTGCGTCTGTGTCCGGTGGGAGAATCATGGCGACTCCCTGACTCAGCTTCTTTCTCCCAGCATTCTGTTCTGTTTACTCCACCCACCTAAGGGTTGGCCTATCAAATGTGCCTAGGCAGTTTATTAATTAACCAATGAAAGCAACAGATTAGAAAGAAATCACTCCCACATCATGAATGGCCTAAGAATTTTAGCTCAAAATCTTGTCAACTAAAATTGTAACATGAGGGCCGGCTTGTTGGGGTTTCTGTCCTGCCTGGTTCCCGCAGCCAGTAGCCCCAAAGAAAATCACACAGAGGTCTTCATAAGTTATAAACTGACTGGCCCATTAGCTCAGGCTTCTTATTAGTTCTTGTAGCTTATATTAACCCATTATTCTTATCTATGTTAGCCACATGGCTCAGTACCTTTTTCAGCGAGGCAGATTATATCCTGCTTCTTCTGTGGTCTGGGCAGAACTGGGAGGAATGGGCTTCCTCCTTCCTAGAATTCTCCTGTTCTCATCGCCCCACCTCTACTTCCTGCCTGGTCAATCAGCGTTTATTTAAACCACGATTGACAGAATACAGGCAATTCTCCCGCACCATATAATGTCAAAAACATCTGAAATATCATGTTTCTAAGAATCTAGGTAAGGCAGTCAGGGGAAAGCTTAGCTGGCCCATTTCAGAGAAGGAAAGACCTGTGAGCCTTCCTAGAAACTGCCAGCCATTATGACTAAGACTAAGCTTCTCTTATTGATAAGTAGGTGGTTGCAGCTAATTAACTCCACTCAAAACAGCCTTTATTAACGGGTCTTTCCAGAGAGCCAAAAAAATGAGTCTCTAAGGCTTACTACCACCTACAATAGATAATGGATGATTCATAACTAAAATAAGAAAGAAATTGCCCTTTTATGAATTACGAAATTCTTAAAACCAAAGGGACGTTTTGTGGTCAACAGTTTATGAAACACTCTTAGTTGACCGAAGTGCAACACCATGCACAGGTTTTCATGGGAGAGCTGTTTTCCACATCAGCTTGCCTGAGTGGTTCTGGCGGTCTGTCATGTCGCCCACATCTGCAAACTGACTCTGTTTCATCACTCTTAGATCTCTGTTAAGGCACCAGATGAGGAAGTCATTTCTGTGACAACGAAACTCCCCAAATTGCTGTTCTTGAGGCCAGAAAATTACATTAACACAAGCAAGATGTCTGTTAACAGAGCTGAACACATCTTTAGCTCATCGAGTTTAAATGTTCTTACTTGTCGGACATCTACTGATGTGAAAACCCTAGTTCTAAGGAAAAACAGCACGATAATACAAATTTTCCAGGTCCACGTGATTAAGTCCAAATTAAATTTAAGACAAATTGAAAAAAGCCGTGGCTATTCATGTTGCTAAACATTTGGATTTACAAGCCTTATAAATTACCAACCAATTTTTAAAAGTAAAAATTTTTTCAAAGTTTGTTTAACTTTGTATCTTCTTTCTGTTCTTAACAATCTGATTTTTTATATATCTCTACTCCAGCCATGATGAATTATAAAATAATTCTCTGAATAATTTTGAATCATTGGCCATCTTTTTTTTTTCTACCTAAACAGAAAGGATAAACTAAACAAATACAGAAAAGTTTTAATCAAGCAAACCAAACTACCGGGCTTGGTTGTGCATCCTTTTGTCCTAATACTCAGAAGACAGAGGCAGGTCTACACAGCAGTTTCAGGACAGCCAGGGCTACAGAGAAAGATGCCGCTTCAGAAACAACAGAAACAAAACCCAAATACCAAAACACCCAAACTAAAATGTCAAACCAGCCGTGTGTGTGTGTGTGTACATGTGTGTGTGTGAACACGTATGCATGCTAGCGACTACACATGTATCACAGAACTAAAATGAGAATTCTCCAGAAATAACATGAACTGAAAAGGCAGAGATGATGTGTTCATGGGTGCAGTAGCCGGGTACCTCAAGAAGAGAGCTGCACTGATTCAGAATACCCTTCATGCACACGCAGTCAATGTGCACTGTATGCACACGCAGTCACATGTGTACTTTATGCACATGCAGTCACATGTGTACTTTATGCACATGCAGTCACATGTCACTTTATGCACAAGCAGTCACATGAGCACTGTATGCACACGCAGTCACATGAGCACTTTATGCACACGCAGTCACATGTGCACTTTATGCACACGCAGTCACATGTGCACTGTATGCACACACAGTCACATGTGCACTGTATGCACACGCAGTCACATGT
>NC_022025.1:8693828-8708325 GCF_000317375.1 Microtus ochrogaster | reverse complement strand
TATGCACATGCAGTCACATGTGCACTTTATGCACACGCAGTCATATGTCACTTTATGCACACGCAGTCATATCTGTCACCTTATGCACACACAGCCGTATGCGCACTGTATGCACACGCAGTCACATGAGCCATGCTGAGAAGCTCAGGAAAGTCATCTCTCACCAAGTCATAAGCAAAACTCTTCTATAGATCCTTAGGAAGGAATTAGTGCTTTTGTTCCCATGCGAACCACAGCACAGATCTCCAAGTACATCTGTTTCTCTCTGACTCCTAACAGTCACCCAAATCAAAAACAAAGCACAAAGCATCTTAATTGCCTTCTCAAAGAGTTGGAAAGAAGCCCCATTTTTTGTTCATAAGACAACCCCAGAAAACAAGCAGCAAATGGGCGAAAAGCCACAAAGAAAAGGAAAACAAAAGAAAAGCAAAGCCTGCTGTCCCCTGCCAACAGGAGTTCACCAGGGAGACAAGACAAGTCTGCTCTACAGACTCCAAAATAGCTTTCCATTTTGTCAAAGGTGGCGAAGAGCCATGGGTGCTGGCTAAAGGAAGGGAAGGGTGGGCGGGAAGAACACAGGGTTCCTGCTGCAAGAGCTAGTCTCTTCTAAGTCCGGTGTTGGTGAGCTGGGAGCAGAAACTCTGGAACTGTCAGCCTATATGCTATCACCAGCAGCTCTCTCTATGGTCAGGCCCACCGTTCCCAGAAACCCTTGCCGTTGTTTGGCATCTCATCCAATGCTCACTTTCATGAAGAAACAGCCTGGCGTAATTAGGAGTGGACAAAAGCATTTACTTGTAGCCTGGGCATAACTGGAGAAAGAGAAATTGTCACCCATATTCCACCTGGTGCAGTTTCACCCAGCACAGAAAGACGAAAGATAAGAAACATAGACTCTGGTGTCAGCTGCGGCCCCAGTTTCCTGGGAATGGGAGATGTGGTTTTCCTCCGGTGCCGGCGATGATGCCCCTTGGGTGGGCCATTTTCGCTCGCAGTGTGCTCTTTCCTGTAAGCGGTCTTTACTTTCTAGGGCCTCATTACAGCTGAGCACGTTCGATAAAAACACTTACAGAAAGCACAGCAATCCCTTTGCTTATATTTGTCAAGGATCAGAAAAATTCTGTTTACCACCAAGTTCTGTTTAAAGATCTCAGCTGATTTCACTTTACACTTTGGAATTGGGGTAAGGCTTTATTCCATAAAGCAAAATCAGTTTTCTCGTGCGTGAAGCTGGAGCCAGTTTTATTGACAGGGGAAAGATGAAGAAAACTGAAACAAAGAGTAAGAAGCAGATCGACCCCTGGGCATGGATTCGCACCTATAATCCCAGCAGCTGGAAGGCTACCGTGTGATGATTGCTATCGGTTTGAGGTTAGCCTTGACTATAGAGTGAATTCCAGCTTGAGTTATTAAGTGAGACCTTGTTGCAAACAAAACAAACCAGAAAAGGAACAAACTGATAATTTCAAAACCACCTTTCTCGGTAAAGCTACCACAAAATGTTATCGCTAAAACTCAAGCATCACAGGGGACTGAACTTGACCGCCCATCCCAGCATGGCAATTAAAGGCAAGCAGCGAGAAACGTTTACTCGGGACAGCTTGATTGGGAAGACCAACGCGGAGCTCAGTGACTTTGGGTGGCATTTTCAGGGAGCCTGGCAGAACCCCAAGGGTTTGCAGTGTTGTGATTGTCCCTTTCGTTCCGATAAGACAAAACTAAACAAAATTGCATTGGAGGACAAAAGGGTTCACTTGGCTCACATCATGGAGGGAAGCCAGGATTGGAGCTCAAGAAAGGACCCAAATGGAGAGACCTTGGAGGAACTGCACTTAGCTAGATTGTGTCTAGTCTTTCTCGGATAGTTTATTATTTTCATTACAAGCCAGGCCCACCCGCTCACGGGTGGAAGTGCACGCTGTGGGCTGTGCCTTGGGTTGGTAATCAAAAATACGCCACACAGATGGTCAGTCTAACGGAGCCAGTTCATTAAGTGAGATTCATCTTCTCGAGTACAGCTAGGTGGGTGTCTCGGGTACAGCGAGGTGGGTGTCTAGTTGATACAATGTAAGAAACGTGTGCGAGAGAAGCAAAGGCAGCCGGGAAGGACCGGTAGCTGGAGGATTGTACAGTTGCGAGAGCAGCTAGCTTTCAAGGGGAGCTGGTGGGCTGGTCGGTCAGACTCTGAAGAAAGCTCTGTTGCTGCTAAGACTGGAGAGGAGCAATGCAGGTCTCTGATGTGCCCCTCTGACAGGGCAGCCTCTGCTTCCATCAGAGCTTAACGGCCCCCACTTGGGTCCGTGAGCTCATTATGTAGGTATCTGCCCTTCGAGGCCTCATTCCCTGCTATAAAGGTGTTTAACTATCAGTCCCGCTGTTCCTAGAATCCAAGGTAACTTCATTGGGGAGTTATTTCAGAGAGGAAAAATGTAAAGAGGAAATGCAGAGTCAGAGAAGGGCCAGAATGGGATTAATTAATTACTGGAGCCCGCCACTCCTTCAGGGTGAACGGAGGAAGGGAGAACTACCAAACAAAACAAAACAAAACAAAACAAAACAAAGCAACAAACAAAGCCAATGGATTACCAAGTGTGTACCTGTGGTCTTAACACTCGGGAGGCTGGGACAAGAAGTTGCTGGATTCAAGGTCAGGATGGGCAGTATGACAAGATTCTACCTCAAAATGGACCAAGGAATCCCCAAGCTGAACAAATTATGGTGGGGAGTTTTCATTGTCAGGAGTGCTGGACTGGAATCACTTGGGAGATGCCCCTATAGATGCCTGGGGGGCTTTTCCGGAATGCTTTGGCTGAAGCTGTGTGCACAGGGGACACCGGCAGCACCATCCCGGGGGCTGGCTTCTTGAGTGAAAGTGAAAGAAGAGGAGGAAGTAGCTGTGTGTTAGCCTTCATCTCGCCCTTGACTGAGGACACAGGGTGATCAGTCACCTCACACTCTGGCCGTCAAGCTGTACCGACAGTGATAGATTGAACTCTTGCACACTTTGAAACAAAATAAGCTCTTCCATCTTTAAGTTTGTTAGCTATCTGGTCACAGTACTGAGAAAATTGACCAGCATCGAATATTGGTGAGCCTTTCTTCCTTAAGGTCTCTTACCAGACACTTCGTCCACAGCAAATAGAAAATAAAAGTAGCAAATACACAAATAAACCAAGGCTGATTGTGAAAGATTCCCAGCGCGAGTGACCCTGGCAGGTCCCGTGGAGATGGAGATGGGGGACTGTGGGGGGCGGGTAGGCCATGCAGAGAGTGCTTGAGCATGGAGGGTTTATTTAGAGGGTTCTGGAGGGCATGGGAGGGGGGAGAAAAAGAGAGACAGAGGGAAGAGAGAGAAGGAGGGAAGGAAGAGAGGGCTACCTCTTCAGAAAAAATGGTAAGGGGAGAGATGGGGGGGGGAGCTGAGACCAGCTTGCCTCTGGAGGGAGAGACTGGAGGTGGGCAGAGCTTGTCTCTTAAAGGGACAGGGTGCTGACAGGGAAGGCCAGCTCAATCATAACAGATTGGCTCATGTCGTGTCTCTCCTATCACTTTCTTTTAGGTTGTTTCTGTAAGAATTAAAGGATGCAAAATCAAACCAGTGGGACTTCATCTCATAATAACTGATCTGTTTTGAAAAGCCTCCAGAGATTGTTAATCCCAACAGCCAAGGACGAGAATAAGACGCCTACTACAATTTAAGCCATATTTGTTTTGTTTTTTTTTAAGCCATATTTGAAGTAAGCTTAATTTTTTTATTTGGTGCGCCCAAGAGATGGTCAGCAACTGCCTCCTAAGTTGGGTTAAAAATAGCAGACTTCTTGGCAATTTGATCCACATGCTTGTTACCTTGAGTTTGGTGACTTAAGCCATAAGCCATGTGGCACCACATAGATGCATAGGAATGCATTAATTAAAGTTATAAGAGCTCGCTAGAAATGAGCCTAAGTTGTCAGCCAAGCTTTCATAATTAATAATGAGTCTCCATGTCATTATCTGTGAGATGGTGTCCCAAAGAAAAGCCTGACTAAAAACGACATCCAATGTCTGGGACATATTTCCATATCAGACCTGAGAAAGCTTTTTTAAAAAGTTCCATACACACAAAAATGTAGTCAAATGTGATTTCCTGGTCCTTCGGTCTCTCATGCAGGCCACGGTACAGACACATTTCCCGGCCACAGCAGCCAGCACAGCATGAGCTAAGCTGCTTGGCAGTTTAAGATTTTGCTCATGCAGACAGGAAAGATTACAGATATGAAGTAAAGGAGGTTCAGAAAAAAAAAAACCCTTTAAAATAGGCTACAGTGTGTTTAGCAATGTGTGTGGGCTTAAAAATAAAAGAAAAAGGATATAGTCAAAAGTAGTTTTGAAATACTACTTTTGTGGGAAATACACAGGGAATCTGGGTCCTGCACAGTGTTGTGTTGTCTTTTGATTTTTTGATTTCTGATAAACAACAGCAGCTGCAGAGATACATTGGAGTTTTATAAACTACTGAATTAAACGAACCTATACATCTTTACAATGCCCTAAGTCAAACATACGTTACATTGTAAAAGAGGTGTGGGTTCTTTCAAGGCTGATCAAGTCAGATGTGACTGGGGAAAGACACCCTGAAAATCCTGGCTACAGATAGGAAGAATTAAACCTGGAATAACAGCAAGACAGGGGAGGTATATTTCACCTGTTGTATGTTCAAACATACAACAGAACAAGAAAGATCATCTTTTGCTGGCTTGTGTACAACACGCAGTTCATACTTGTGTTAACGCAGATATGTGTGCTGCCTTTGAAAGCTTATGCGTTTTCAGAGCACAGGACCAGACACCAGTGAAGTAGGTGGCCCAGGTGATCCAGCCTCTCAGAGAGTTTCTCTTGTAGCTTTCTCAGAGCTCCACATACAGAATAGCTTCCAGGCTGTTGGCTGAGATGGTCCAGCCTCAAAACTGTTTTAGCCAGAATTTGACCAATTTCTTAATTTTCTCCAGGTCCCTAAACACTCCAGGGTCCCCAGAAAACATGAAACAGTCTAAAGGAAACACCCACATTCCCAAAAGGTCCGATGGGTGTTTTTGGTCATTCAGTGAATTATGGATGCTTAATATTGTTTAAGGTGTTGATTATAAATTGTTATTGGGGCCACTGCTGAGAAAGCTGACCCAAGCCAGACCTCTACAGGACCGGGCGGAAATCAGCAACTTCTGAGGTAACAGGACCAAGCCAGCAACCTCCAGTGGAACAGGCCTGAACCAGCAATCTCCACCAGAGCAGGCCTTTTACGAAAAGCAATCTACAGACTCAATGCAATGCCCATCAAAATTCCAACAAAATTCCTCATAGTCTTCGAAAGAACAATACTCAACTTCATATGAAAAGAGCAAGGAAAGAGATATCTTGATTGGAGGGAGCCATCATGGAGTTAGCAAGAATCCCGGCTCTAGAAAAATGCCCAAGAACCCACAGGGATGAACCCAGATAAGACCCTAAGCAATAGAAGAGAGGGTGTCTGAACTGCCTTACCCTGTAGTCAGACTGATGATTGATTATCTTAAATATCACCATAGAACCTTTGTCCAACAACAGACGGGAACAGAGGCAGAGAACCACATTGGAGCGTGGGACAGAGCTCCCAAGATCCAGTTGAAGAGTGGGAGGAGGGAGAGTATGAACAAGGAATTCAAGACCATAAGGGGATTATCCACTGAGACAGTTTGCTTGAGCTAATGGTAGCTCACCAACTCCAACTGTGTAGTAATAGGGAGCTGCGGAGCTGCGTCCCCAGCACCCCAGCCACCTGGCTAGCTTATGCCCTGAAATAATTACACGGACACTGTATTCTTTTAATCACTGCTTGGCCCATTTCTATCTAGCCTCTTCTAGGCTAACTCTCGCACCTGGACTAGCCCATTTCTAATCATCTGTGTGTAGCACCCTGGCTTACCAGGAAGATTCTAGCCTACGTCCATCCTGGGTCAGAGCTTCATCGCATGTGCCTCAGAGAGCAGAGCTGTCGAGTCTCTGAGCTCACTTCCTCTTCCTCCCAGAGTTCTGTTCTGTTTATTCCTCCCACCTATGTTTTAACCTATCAGGGCGAGCAACTTCTTTATTTAATCAACCAATGACCTTCCTCCATCACAACTGGACTGGAGTGAACAAGCATGGGAACAACCAAGCCCCTCTGAAGGGGGCTGACAGCTGGGGCCGACTGAGGGGCCACTGATAGTGACACTGGGATGTGTCTCTACTCCATACACCGGCTTCCTGGGATCCTGTTCTCTCTGAATGTAAACCTTGCTCAACCTAGATGTAGTAGGGAGGGCCTGGGGCTTTCCACAGGGCGGGGTGCATGGCCCTCTCTTAGGAATGGAGGGGGTGGGGTGGGAGGATCTGGGGAGGGAGAGAGAGGGGAGTGAGAAGAGGGGAGGGAGTGGGAATTTGGAAAAAAGAAGTTTAAATAAGTAAAAAAAAACCATGTTGTTATAAAACAAATGTTACGGAGCATAAACCATTAAATAAGAAATTTGGCCATTAAAAAAAGTTAAAAAAAAGATAAAGAAAACTCAGACACCTAAAAAAAGCGATAAATTCAGTAATGTTGCTGGTTATAAAACTAACATGTAAGTATCAGTAGCATTTTTCACTACAGTAACAAGAATTATGAGAAATGTGAAAATAATGCAATTCACAGTAACTACGAAGAAAAGAGAGGGAGGAGGGAGAGAAATGGGGAGTGAAGGACGAAAGGGGAAGAAAGGGGAGAGCAGTGGGGAGGAGAGGAGAATCTAAAAGTCTAGTGTGAGTTTAACTGAAGTGCAATACAAATTAACACTCGTGAAAGAAACTGAAGGAGACACGTGCACAGAAGCCTATACAAACATAGAGTTCCCTCATGTTGAAGAATTCATATTGATTTTCTAAAAATCTGTATTACCCAAAGTAATTTTGTTTTAATACAACCCCATTAAAGTACCAATGACATCCTTCATAGAACGAAATAATTCTGAAAGGCATATTGAAACACAAGAGTTGCCCAAGCAACTTTTTTTTTAAAGATTTATTTATTTATTGTGTATACAGTATTCTGTCTGCATATATGCCTGCAGGCCAGAAGAGGGCACCAGACCTCATTACAGATGGTTGTGAGCTACCATGTGGTTGCTGGGAATTGAACTCAGGACCTCTGGAAGAGCAGCCAGTGCTCTTCACCTCTGAGCCATCTCTCCAGCCCAGCAATCTTTTTTTTTTTTTTAAAGAATTTTCTTTTTACTGATGTGTGTGTGTGTGTGTGTTCATGTCTGTGGGTGCCTGAATTGAGTAGAAGAAGGTACTAAGTCCCAGGAGCTGGAATTACAGGTTCTTCAGAGTCCTGAGATGTGGGTAGCAGAAACTGAACTCAGGTACTCTGCAAGAGCTGCAAGAATGTTTATCTGTGGAGCCATCTCTCCGGGCCTGCGAGCTCCAGAAAAGGATGAAACTTGAGGTCATTAAAACGCCTCATTCTGAGCAGTGCTAAGATCTGTCGCAACAAAACAGCCTGACACTGACATAAAAAAAATTGGAGTCAAGACTCAAGACTCCACAGTGGCCCCGCCTCTCGGGGCGGGGCTTGGTGCTGTGGATGCTTGCCACCGGCTATGGTGGCTGAGGAGGCTGAGCAGCTGCAGCACCCGGCCAGTTCCTGTTACTATGGAAATGACTGCAGGGGCAACAACCACCTTTCCTATGAGCAACCATACCAGGGAGAGAGTGATTGTGGCCAAGCTCATACTGGAGAATTTTTACAGCAACCTGATTTTGTAGCATGAAGAGAGAGAAATCAGAAGAAATTAGAAGTGGCCATGGAAGAAGGATTGGCAGATGAGGAGAAAAAGTTACGCCAATCACAATATGCTCGTAAAGAAACAGAGTTCTTAAGCCTCAAGAGGACCAGACTTGGCCTGGATGACTTTGAATCTCTGAAGGTGATCGGGAGAGGAGCTTTCGGAGAGGTGCGGCTGGTCCAGAAGAAAGACACAGGGCACATCTACGCCATGAAGATCCTGAGCAGAGCCGACATGCTCGAGAAAGAGCAGGTGGCTCATATTCGAGCAGAAAGAGACTATTCTTCCAGAGGACCCAGGTTCAATTCCCAACAATCATCATGGTGGTTCACAGGTGTTTCTCACTCTGATTCCAAGGGATCCTACATCCTCTTCTGGCCTTCTGGGGAGAAGGCACATACTTCACAGACAAGCATGCAGACCCCCCCTCACACACATATGTAAAGCACATACAAAAAATAAAATAATAGTAAATATCAAAGGCAGCACAGTACTCTTAACCACTGACCCATCTCTCCAGCCTGATATTATTTGAATTTATCCTCGGCATGGTGAACTTACATCCCCTTACGTATTTCTGTCTAATGGAAAAGAATATCACAAAGGTTATGATCCCGTTGTCCCTAAAGACAATTCAGTTTTGCATTGACGTCACCATCTAATTCAGGCGTCCTTTTAAATTTTCTCGTGGGCACTCAGTTCCTCGAAATGCTTTCTGACGCAGTTTTTACCATTTCAATAGACAAATCGTTAGGGAATAAACAGTCGACACGTGCTGATTGCACGGCATGTGAGGGCCATGTTTCTCCCTTTTTGAGCGTTGACAGAACAAATGAGTAGATGCAGCAGCTGGCTCTGCTCTGCACTCGCATGCCTTCAGACTGACAGCTACAGTGTTTGTGAAGCTGAACTCGACTGTTTCCAGGGAGCCTCTTTCATACCTGGGAATTAATAAAGTGTCAACATCTGGAGCCCGTGCAGAATGCCTTACAAGGGCGTGGCTTCTGGGAGACCTGGGTGCTGAGTATATTTTGCATTTGGGAGAAATAAAAATAATTCGTGGTTATTGGCAAATTGGGTTAGTTTTTATAACTGTCTACAATACTGTTGGTTATCCTGTGTTCTGTGGGACCTTGTCCCTGCCTCTCACGTGTGAGTTGAACTTGGTGACCTGTTTCTAATGAATGAAGTCATTTGAGAGTAGTCTGAGAAGACACTGTGGCTGCCCTCTTACTCTTGGATCACTAAAAAGAGTCTCCTACAACGTCCTAGTGATGTGCAAGTGGCCTGCAAACATAACCCTGCAGCCAAGCCAAGGCCTTCTGCCAGTGGGCATTGAGGTATTGAGGCCTCTGGTCACAAGGGTGTACCATCTTGGCAACAAATGTCCCAGCATGCATTAGGGCTTCTGATGGTTGCAATCCAGCTCATGTCTTGACCATTTCCAAATTCCTCTGGTGTTACAATGCCTACTCAGTGTTATAAATAACTAAGTTTGGAGAAGTCTGTAACACAGCAATAGATCACTACTACACCTGGCTAGCAGGCCACATGTACTTTAAGGATCTTCAAGTGCATTGCAAAAATGACTATCTCAAAATGTTACCTCGATTTGCCCTCCTACGAGTAATTTCCTAAGAAAACTTGTTTACCCAGACTCCACTCCTCTTCAATTCTACTAGTTTTCCTTCTCCTAGATTATGATCATAGACAGTGACAGTCATTGTTTCCTTGCTTTCATTTATATAATTTCAAATGAGGTGGAACTTTTCTTTCATGCATTTACTGCCTATATTCTGACTCTCAGGTTAAGGTTTGCATTCATTGAACCCTAAGGCTATTAGTCACTCATCAGGTCTGTCTCTGTGTTACAAGTGGTCCTCTTCGTCCCTAAGCACAAAAGCATCCTTCTTGCAAGTGGGGCTAGGAGACCACTGCCTGTAGCTCTCTCCAGGAAGGACTGTGTTAGCTTCCACTTGTGTCTTACTCAGGGAGCAGCCCTGCTCCAGTGCGTCTTGTATAGACTTCCTGGTATGAGCCAGGAATGTCTGTAGTGCCTTGGTCAACCACCAAGGGGCCATTCTCGCAGGCCATTTGCATTCCAGAACCCTCTGTAAGGTCAACATTATTGGTCTGTACTGTAGGTCAACTTCTCCCTAAGAGGTCTGTTTCCTTCACCTCCTTTCCACAGGTATCGATCCCTAATCAATACCATGCCTGCAAACTTGGTCTCAAAATCTGGCTCTGAAATACACTGCACCTACCCTGTGATGTCTTGGAACTTAAATCACTTAGCTAGTAACTGGCATATTACATACATTCCTTTATGCATTATTTAAAGGTTTACTTGAGGGTGTGTATGTGTGTGTGTGTGAACACACGCGTGCACATGTGCATGTGTCTCTGCCACAGTATGCATGTGAAAGTCAGAAGACAACTTGTGTGATGTTTCTCCTTTTCTACCATGTAGGTCCCAAAAACTGAACTTGCCAGCAAGCACTCTACCTGCCAAGCCACATCACCAACACTGTTAAATATATATATACATACATACATACACATACATATTGATGGAGTAGTTATAAGTGATGTGGAACAATGGTCTGTATTCTGTCAATTATATTTTAATTAAACGCTGATTGGCCAGTAGCCAGGCATGATGCAGAGGTGGGTCAATGAGAACATGAGAATTCTGGGAAGAAGGAAGTCCTAGTCTTCAGTTGTGACCCAGCCACAGAAGAAGCAAGATGTGACTGCCTCGCCGAATAAGGTACTGAGCCACGTGGCTAACATAGATAAGAGTCACTAAGTAATTAAATTGAATTTTAGTAGTGAAAAAAAAAGAGTTAATAAGAAGCCTGAGCTACCAGGCTGATCAGTTTATAACCAGTGTTGACCTCTGTGTGATTTCTTTGGGACTTAATGACTGAGGGACCTGGGTAGGACAGAAACCTCAGTCAACAGTTATATAGAATTATGCAGTGCAGAATAGCATTTTAATACATGTGCATAATGTGTAATGTCTTGATTGTAGTTGGTTTTAGTCAGACTATTTAAGGACAAGACAATAATTCTGAGAGAAGGTAAATCAAGTTGACGCTGGAGACCTGGGGTAAAGCGAGGACTCGTCCCTAACAGTCACCAAAGCGGTCATCAGTCATATTGCTCTTTTGTGGCAGGACGCTTGAGCAGCACAGGTTGATTTACATCCAGGACAATAGGGGACAATCTCCATCCTGGGCTTTTGTGGAAAATACTGACCTCAAAATAAAGCTCGAGTGCACTGACAATAAACAGTTTGTGTTCCTGTCTAAGCTCACCTACAAGACTGCTGTCGCTCCCAGACACAACCTTTAATGCTGTCATTAATAGCTCTCGGCCTAAAAGGGTTTTTCCTGTGCTTAGTAAGTAAGCCGTCCAGTTTCCCAGTCTAACTGGACCTTTTCCAGTTAGAATTCTTTAAAATTCTTAAAATCTTTCCTCAGAAGGTGTTCGTGCACACGTGCCCACCACGGTGTTGGTTTATATGTGTTCACGGCAGTGTTTGTGTACACATGCCCAAGGCGGTGTTCATGTACGTGTGCCCACTGCGGTGTTTGTGCACACGTGCCCACCACAGTGTTTGTGCACACGTGCCCATGGGCGTGGTCATGTCCACGTGCTCACAGTACTGTTGTTTACACTCTTCACGGTGGCCTTGTCACAGCACCCAAGGGAAACAGAGGCATATAACGTGTCCATCGAGGCCTGAAAAAACAAAATGTAGACACACACACGTTACATTTTTCCTCGGTAAAAGGAAGGAAATTTGATACATAACATAGAGAACTTTAGACACACGGTGTTTGATGCCAGGCCCATAACAAATAGATAACGTGTGGCTGTGTGGTCATCCTTTCACAGAAGATTCTTAGAGTAAATGTCTGTCCTAGGGTCAAAAGTAAAATGGTGCTAACTAGAGGAGTGGGGAGCAGAGGGAGAGTTACTGTTCAGTCGCTAAAGAGTTTCCATTCACCAAAACGATTAAGCTCTGGTGGCCAAACAGTGAATGTTCTTAATGCAACAGAACTGTGTATTTAAAGCTTGCCAAAATGGGCAAATTCTAGGCTATAAATATTTTGCTACAATAAAAATGAGGTAAGCTAGAACATACTAAAATATAGATCACATGAGCATATTTACAGTGTAGAAATTTACACATCCCGTACTTAAAAACGTTAGTTCTTTCCTGAACATTTGCTGTGCTTTAATGAAAGAGTAAGTCATGCACTGAGAGAGGACAGTGGTCCCACAGGGCTGGCCTCCAGTGTGAGGGACGATGATGTTGATGGGATGCATTGCTTAGCAACTATCCTGACTGTCAGGTATGTGGGCCTGATAAAAGGTAGAACAGAACACTTCTGAATGTGTTGTCTATAATACGGTTAAACAATGTTCTATGAAACTTTTGTTTCATCACGTGTGTGTGTGTGTGTGTGTGTGTGTGCGCTGAATCAAGATGATGACTGTTATTTGGGTTTTGTATTTTTAGAAAAAGGGGGAAAGTCAGGTGCAGTGGCACATGCCTTTAGTGACTACTCGGTAGGCTAATACAGGACGATCACTTAAGACCATGTGTTGAAGACCAGCCTGAGCAACGTAATGAGACCCTGCCTCTAACAGAGATGGGGGGAGGCAGAAGAGAGGGAGGGAAGGAGAGAGGAAGGAAGGAGAACTGTTGTGAGGCTCGCCTCCATTTCCCACCGTGCAGCTTCTTCCTTCTTCCTGATTTTGATACCCTTTCCCAGTGGACATGGTTTTAGTTTGCCCCTCACTTACTCAGGCAGAAGATCCCTTCCCCTGGGGCTTATCCATCATAAGCAGTGTTCTCCACCTCACGGCTCCTGGTGACCAGACTCTACACACCTGGTTAGTCCCGACAGTTCTTGTCCAGCTCCAGGAAAGTACTGGCTGTGCTGTGATGAGAGACAGATATGGGCTTCAAACTTCAACTCAAGAAAAACTGGTTCCTTTAGGTCAAAGTGATTGGATCGTCAAAGTCTGTGGTGATTATGCCTTCTGTCACAGAGTTTCTATGGCCGTATTTGGTGTTGGAGGTCCTTCTGTTTGTGTGTTACTTTCATTGGCTAATGAGTAAAGAAACTGCTTTGGCCTGATAGGAAAGAACTTAGGTAGGCGGAGAAGACAGAACTCAATGCTGGGCGAGGAAGGGTAGAGGAGGAGAGAGCTGCCATGGAGCCTCCAGAGACAGACATACTTAATCTTTCCTGATAAGCCACTGCCACGTGGTGATACATAGATTGATAGAAATGGGTTAAATTAAGATGTGAGTTAGCCAACAAGAGACTAGAGCTAATGGGCCAAGCAGTGATTTTAATAATATAGTTTGTGTGGTTTTCAGGGCTGAGCAGCTGGGAACCAACAAGTGGCCCTCTCACAACACAGATTGTTAGAACTCAGCTCCTAAGCCCCGACCATCAATCACATCCTCTGAAGCAGATTCGCCGAGGAGCGGGCAGACCATTGTCCACTAGATGGCAGTGTAGGGCAGAAGTGAGAGGAACGTGGTGTTGCTGTATAGGATTTTAAGATCCAGGGCAGCCCAAGGACGCTAGTCACCATACCATGTTCCCAGCATGTTACTGTGTTTTCTTGTGCTGTCCCTGGATGGGTACTTCATTCTTGCCGATAGGCTGGCTTTTACAATTGGTAAATATTCTAACTCTTTCCTCCGCACTGCTGTTGTCCAGGGAAGCCTCCACCAGCAGCCTTTCCTCTCTGCCTGGCTTCTTCCATCCGGTACTAATAAAGAAATGCCCTGGTTCTTTGGCGTCATTTTCCTCAGTCAGCAACTTGTTTCTTACTTGTGTCACTCGCCGAAAAGACACAGGAAATACTTGGCAGTCATTTTGGGTTTTACTGCTCAATTATAAGGACAGACCTCACAAATCACACAGCAATCTCTGGAACGGCTCGCCAATGATGAGTCGCAAGTGATCCCAAACAAAACATTAAACTTCGTGTAATGTTATCTTCCGAAATAATGACATATGGAAACATTTAAAATCACACAGAACTTCTACTATCCATAAAACTTACTCATATTTGCTTGGAAGCCATTACTTTTACTCCTGTTTAATTTGTATTCAGTGCCTTGCATGGAACCCAGAACCCCATGCATGATAGGGGGACACTCTATCCCTGCACACTCCCAGCTTGGTCATCCTTTGTGAAGTAGGCAGAGAGGAACTTCGGAATCCTTTCTCCTTTGCTACTTATATTCTTATGTCACATGAATTTTGCAAACGCATATTAGCCTGGCAAACAGAAGAATAAAAACGTTTGCTGTAGAATGGTGTGTCACTGAGGGGAAACATGGGTTTGAGTCTGGCACAGTCCGAAGAGTCCTTCCTAGCAGGAACACTGCGTACTCCTGCCAATTAAGTGCTGCGCACACTGTACTCGAACGCTGGGTTTAGAAACAGTGTTTCTAGATCTGAGTCCTTTTTAAATCATATTTCTATGGTATAATTAAGTATTCTTCTTAGAATGGGAGGAATACCTAAACTGAACAGGCCATTCATTATTCTTTTTTTTTATTGAGAAAAGGAAAAAAAATAAAGTTTCTGCCTCCCCCAGCCTCCCATTTCCCTCCCCCTCCTCCCACCCTTCTCCCC
>NC_022025.1:8691338-8693728 GCF_000317375.1 Microtus ochrogaster | reverse complement strand
CCCACTCCTCTCCCCCTCCCTCTCCAGTCCAAAGAGCAGTCAGGGTTCCCTGCCCTGTGGAAAGTCCAAGGTCCTCCCCCCTCCGTCCATGTCTAGGAAGGTGAACATCCAAGCCATTCATTATTCTAACTGCAAAAGCAGTTCTGCTGTCAATGCTTCCTGATGCTGCAATAGAGCATGTCCAAGGGGCAGCATGCGGTCCTGTGCATGTCTCCACCTTTCACTCCCAGGGACTGTGATGTGGGTACCAACAAATTCCATCATTAGTAGACTTCACCATAGGTAAAGAAGAATTCTAAGACAGAAAATTGGACGTGTGCAATGCTACGTTTAAGGAATTACAGAGACAGGGAAAGGCCAGCCTTCTGCTTGTCGGTTCAGGTTCCTGTGCACAGACGTTCCCGATGGGCCGCTGAGAGGAAGCCGGTCTCCTCAGCGGGCTGTTCAGGAACTGGATGCTCCTTTTTGCTTTTGCTTTTTCTGCGGGTAAGAATGAACAGGGACAAGAAGAAGGGGAGCACAGGACAAGAATCCTCCAGAACAGGCCTTGTGGTTATGTTATGGTCCCCTCCCACTAGTCAATGTATTCTTACAGCTGCCCTGTGAGGCACACGTGGGATTTATTCGGGGTATAACGGTGTTTTGCCAGCATGGATGTCTGTGTACCACCCCAGTGCCTGGTTACTGAGGAGGCTAGAAGAGGGTAGTGGATCCCCCATAATTGAAGTTTCAAGAGGTTGTGAGCTGCCATGCTGGAGCTGACAATCAAACCTGGGTCTCTGCAAGGGAGCTAAACCACTGCACTGTCTTGCATGTACATGTGCCAACATGTGTATGATCTCATTAAGGGGAATCCCTAATGCTGTGTTAACTTGTCGGCTGTCAGATGGCATTTTGATTATGTGTTTTCCTGCATCGTGCCCAAGAATGCGTCCAGCTGATAAACATGGTGGCCCCTAGTGATCTCCAGGGAAGGACATGGGAAGCCTGAGTTCTAACCGTGCTACTCAGATTGGCATAAAATCTAAAATGTCTGAAGTGCTTATTTCTACAAAAGTCCATTTAGTGTTTTCCTCTTCAAAAGCGTTACTTTTAGCTCTCTCTGTGTGTGTGTGAGGGCGCCTGTGCTTGTGTGCGCCCAAACCTGAGGTCCCCCATGTGGATGCAGTTACCTATCATGGCCAGAAGAGGGTGCTGGAACACCACCGATCCGCATCTACAGCTGTCTGTGAGTCTCTAGACTGATAGGATCCAGTCTGCACGAACACTCCATGCTCTTACCCACTACGTTCTACTCCAGACCACCACACACACACCCCTTCCCGCTCTACTTCAGGAGTGGTTATTTTTGAACTGCTGTTGACGGAGGGCAGGGCTTTGTCAGGAAGTTCTTCTCAAGCAGAACTCTTTAGGTTCTGACTGAACACTGAGCAGATCTTTACATGGGAAGATGGCAGAAAGCCTCCAGGAACAACTGCTCTTGTAAACGGCACTAAGACAGGGAAGTGGTCAGTTTCCAGGAAATGAATTCTCATGTGCAGAGCAGAGTGGGCTAAGGGAAGTGAGACGAAAGGGAGGGCAGGGAGGCAGACATGGGTCCCAACCGCCTGGTCTGAGCATGTGCGAATTTCCATCCATCACAGCGAAAGGAGGGCAGGGAGGCAGACATGGGTCCCAACCGCCTGGTCTGAGCATGTGCGAATTTCCATCCATCACAGCACTGGTCATTGTTGTATGACAACTCACAGAATTTCTCCTGTGGCTAAGTGGGTTTATTCCTGGATGTTAAGACTGTGAATCCAGCGGGGCTGGAGAGATGGCTCAGAGGTTAAGAGCGTTGCCTGCTCTTCCAAAGGTCCTGAGTTCAATTCCCAGCAACCACATGGTGGCTAACAACCATCTGTAATGGGGTCTGGTGCCCTCTTCTGGCCTTCGGGCATACACACAGACAGAATATTGTATACATAATAAATATATATATGTGTATATATATATGTGTGTGTATATATATATGACTGCGAATCCAGGACCACGAGAAACAACTGTGATCCCCACGACCCAGGACAACCTGCCCTAGACTTTTCCCCAAGCTCACCCGACTCTTGCCAGAGAAACAACAGTACCCGCCATGTTCAAGCCAGACACTGTGCCAGCAGCAAGAGCCAAAGTTGCCTGTCAGCCAGGGCCCTGCCTTGCCATCCTACATAACAGTTATCACCCTCATTGGCATCGGGTCTTACTTAGGAGACTGATTTTAAAGTAAGATTTTTTTTTTTAATAGTATGTACATCTGTAGTCTATTTGGGTAGTGTCCATGGACGCCAGAAGAGGGCACTGGATCCCCTGGAACTGGATTTACAGATGGCTGTAAACCAACAGGAGGTCCTCTG
>NC_022025.1:8679935-8682735 GCF_000317375.1 Microtus ochrogaster | reverse complement strand
CAGAGGGCCATGGTGATGGTCTCAGGGAAGTGAGCCAGGCTCTGCAGAATCTCTGGACACGGACGGGGAGTAGCGCCACACAGGCGCCGATGTCCTGGAAGGCCAGGTAGAAGCCCTTCCAGGTGAGCGGCCTCACCGATGCGCTCCACCATGTTCAGCTTGACATTGCGAGCCTCAAAGTCGCTGCTGACTGTGATCTCATCCGGGGTTATGGTGTCCATCTTGGTGAACTGGACTGGTGCTTCTGGAAACTGGTGCCATAGTCCACATCCGACTCGGCTTAGTAAAGGTTGAAGGTCTCTTTGCAGGAGCTGGCACCTCCCGGGAAGCTGTTGCAGTCTCGCACAGTGAACTTGAACTCAATGAAGATACACTCAGCTTATGAGCCAGCCGAGTTCCCCTTTCATTGCTGTGCCAACAAAACAACTTCCCTTCCCTGTGTCGCCGTGACTGCCATCGCGCAACCCCACAGCAGCGCAGGGCAGAAGCCGGTTGCCCAGAGCTCCATGCCGCGCCTCTCGTTCCCCGCAATCTCTGCTCTACCGCTAGTCCGTTATGTGCCTCCTGGAAAACAAGTTTCTTCATCTTTCGATCTTGGGGGATTTTCTACAGGCAAGAATCTAATAATCAGACCAATGAAGACTGTTAACACTGCTGCTTTGGCTGCAGGCATTGATAGCCACAATGCTGCGGTTTTTTCCCCCGTTTATTGAAGCAGCTTCTTTGACCCTGGCTCGACTGCTGAGTCCTTCACGGGGACATTGCTGCTGTGTTCTGCTCGGTGCCCACTTCGGTTTCGCGGGCCCCAGCTGAACCTGTTTGACACTTGGCGTGTGGTGTTTTCACCATCTGGCACTTTTGAAGTTTGCTCAGAGGGTAACACACTGGTGGATTCCTTTGGGGCAGCAAGTTCAGTTTGGCTCTTGCAGGCTTCCCCAGTCCCTACTTTGAGGGGGGCTATTCCTTCCCCCTCAGAGCTGTGTGCTCAGCCTCTCTTTTGTCTTGACTTTCCGGGGAGACGACCTTTTGGTGGTGGGCTTGACTTGAGGGGGTGGTTCCATGACAGTGAGACGCTCCCCCCCCCCTTTTTTTTGTTTGGGATGGATAATCTGCCCTAGACTAAAATGCCGCCCCCGAGCTCACATTTCGAGAGAAGGCTGCAGTTTTACAAGCATTAACCGCTTTGGAGAATGGCGATTCACCCCAAGTATGGTTATCTGTCCTAAAAGGCCAGTAGGTTTGTTCCTTGCATAGCCTTTGCACTCTCAGGGAGAAATTCTCCATTGCACTGAGGAATGTATGCATTTGTTACTCTGAGTACTGCCTTTGCACCTCCCAGGAGTTTATTCCACTGCACGGGAGAAGGAGTACCAGGAGTTTTGGGCCTCCTTTGATCGGTCCTCGCATCATGAGGTGAGGACCTGAACGGGAGTAAGACCTTCTCACTGGCCTACAGAGAAAAACAAAAAGGGGGAACTGCTGGGAGCCGATTTGAATAGCTGCCATTACAAGATGGCATTTGGCCCCAGCCTCGCTTGATAAACTCCATATTAGGGTTGCAGTTCTTCCACCAGAAAACAGGGTGAGTTGTTGTGATCTAGCTGCCCACACTTCCCCTGACCGGCAGGGGAACATCCTGGTCTGTAACTGACAGGGATGTTCCCCTGCTTTCTTTCCTGCCAGTGGGTCTCCAGAAAAGCAGTTAAAGTATCAAAGTATCAAAAGTTGCTAGGCAGACTCCCTATATAAGCAGTTATAGTTCAGGGCTCCGGGCCCCTTGCTTTCTGCTCTCCCTACAACCAAGAGGCTCCAATAAAGCGTGATTTGAGAAGAATCCTCGCCTGGTGGCTGTTCCTTCCTGCTGGTCAGAAAGTTCGCTGCACCCTGTATATAAAGGCTGTAGGTTGGGCTACATTTCTGTCGCAACAGACCAGGGAGCTGATTTCAGTGACCTGTCAGACTCCTTGGTAAACATCTCCATTCTAATTGTTGGTTTCAGGCTTTGGCACAACTGTTTCTGGACAGGCGCCCGGTAACAACAAGCCTCATGGCCCACTTTTCCCAGGAATAAGGACTTAGGCAATTTAATAATGTGTTGTGTATGCACCATAGGCCAGGGTGGAGTTGGCACTGTGGCACTGGCCTCCTGTCATGGCGTTTACATGCTGGCGGCAATAAGAGCGGTGGAAGGAGACAAACGGACATCGTCATCTAGTCATGACTTAAGTGGCAGCCTAAGGAATGGTTATGAAGTGACACATCATTCGCCTCTCCCAGATTTTAAATTCGCAAAGTTACACTTTCATAGGGATGGAGTATGTGCCGGGAGGAAATCTGTGGAAGCAGATATTGGAAGAGGACAGGCTGCGTGAGTAATAGGCACAGGAAGTGTTCGGGCAGCAGTGTCAGCCTTAAAGGGCTGCCATGACCACGCATGGTACTGTCCATCGAGACCTGAAGCCTGACAACACTCTGCTCGATGTAGAGGGCAATCTAATGCTGGGAGACTCTGGCCTCGCTGCCAAGTGTGGAGCTGGCACTGCGCTGCAGGGGCGCTGTGGGACTGAGATCTCCAATGCTCCAGAACTGGTTCTGAGGAATGGGTATCAAGGGAGGAAAACAGATATCTGGAGTCTCGGTATAGTGCTCTGTTTTATCACCATGGGGCACCACTCCCTCAGAGGAAGGACCCTAAAAGAGATTCAGAGTAATATGAAATAAGGGAAACTATGATGTGTTACATGTGTTACACAGTATACCCTTTAGTCCATTCCTGAGCCATGATGTGTTACATGTGTTA
>NC_022025.1:8670974-8679318 GCF_000317375.1 Microtus ochrogaster | reverse complement strand
GTATACTCTATAACACATGTAACACATCATGGCTCACGGATGGACTAAAGGGTATACTCTATAACACAAGTAACACATCATGGCACATAGCAGCTTCCAAGGCAAAATGTTGCTTCGTTGGTTGATTTGTCTTTTTAAATATTTTTTGTTTCTTTTCTTTTGGGGGGAGGTTGCAAGGGTAAATATGGAGCAACAGAGAGATGAGTAGTATTGGGATGCATGATGTGAAACCCACAAAGAATCAATAAAAAGTTTTTAAAAGCAAGACAAAAAAGGGAAACTATTACATCCCAGCTTACTTTCTGAAAACCTTCGTGATCTCATTTTTAAAAGACTCAGTGTTGCCCCAGAAAGGAGGCCCAACATTGAAAGACATTCATGAACATCCTTGGGTCAAGAGACCTCAGGAAAACATCCCTAGTAGGCCCTACCCAGATCCTGTACTTGTAAAAGAACTCCTGTATTATGGGTTTGGTATCAAAAAGATCACTTACTCATTATATGAGAGAAAATATAGTAAGACAATGGGGACATACCTATTATGAGAACGGGAACCCCAGGAGCTTGACTCCACCACCTTAGCCAAGTCCATCATCCCTGGCCCTGCACCTCCACCACCTCTGCTACCTCCTTTCATGACTATCTGGTCGTCACCTGACAAGAAGAGCTAGGGAGCCCGCCCACCTTTGGCCTTTTCCACACCGAGTCTCCAAAGCTCACAGCATCTGAACCAAGCCTGCCTTCTCCACATCACGGTGGCATCGATTTTCACTTAGTAACTGAACGTGGTAGAGAGGATCCTGACGGCTGCAGGAAGAAGAGGCGCGAACCAATCTCAACAGATCATTACAGCGATCAGATACTGCCTCACATCAAAGCTGAAACCACTCGCTTGGATACAGACTACAATTTCAAGGCCACTGACATTGGACTCAATTCTAAGGGTAGATAGATATGGATACTAGAACTGACCCTTCACTGCTCCCATATTCTAAGAAGAGGATGTAGTAAGAATGACGGGTGGAGGTTTGGCAGGATCCTCTCTGAATTTTGAGCAATGGGTACCTCTGCTGCATAAAAGTGTCCCCTTGTTTTCATTTACTTCTATTTTCCCAGGAAGGAATTCCTCCCAGTTCTCTGCTGGTAGAGCCCAGCTCCCCCGTGTTCAGCTGCGCCTGCCCTTTGCATGAGAAGCAGCAACTCTCAGAAGCAATGCCCTTGTCACCTGGGCAGCACCTTGATTTAATCTGCTTCCACCTCTGAAGGAGCCCCAGAAGGAGGGCTGCAGAATGAAGGCCTGCCTTTTACAGCTCTGCTGCTGCAGCTCAAAAGAGATGTGTACTGCCATCTTCCCGGATTAAATGGCCAGGCCCTCAACCTGTGTAACAGTTTCCAGACGGGCCTTCAGGAGGGAGGCAGAGACAGATTTTTGTGATGAGGGCAAGGTTTTTTTTTAAATTTATTTATTATGTATATTGTTCTGCCTGCATGCTATAAGAGGGCACTAGATCTCATTACAGATGGTTGTGAGCCACCATGTGGTTGCTGGGAATTGAACTCAGGACCTCTGGAAGAACAGCCAGTGCTCTTAACCTCTGAGCCATCTCTCTAGCCTAAGGGCAAGGTATTTTAGCAGGCACTTGAGTGCAGCTAGAAAGAAGTCCCTGTCCTAGGAGGACCAAGAGAGAAACAGCCTCTGCAGAGCAGGAAGGGTCCTCACCAGGAGCCCACTCTCTGTTACCTGGTGCCTTCTAGCTTCAAGGTATTTTCCTCTAGTCCCTGAGCAATCACTAAGGGGCTGAAGACCAGTACACAACAAGGAAGGGAAAGTGCTTTCAAGACCCTTGATAATTTTCTGCCTTTCGGGAGTCTTTCCAGATGATTTTTAGCCAGTGGATTCCCCATGAGAACGGCCAAGCTAGTTTTGAAGAGTCAGACAATGTATTTTTCCCTCTGGCAGGCTTCTGAGTGTGGACAGCCTTTGTGCCCATCCCACTTATCCCCCGGTTCTGACAGCATTTCAGTGCAGGGTCCCTGTCCTCTCCAGACTGTGACCACAGCTTCCTGACATTTCTTTCCCTTTCACTACTGGGAGTTCAGCCTGAACCCAGTCTTAAAGAATCCCCAGGAACGCATCTCACTACTATTTTGCTCATGTCCTCAACTACAGTGAAATCCTTGACCGGGGGATCATCCCTGTGGGTGGCTATGGAGGCTCTACCAGCCTACCCATGCTGGACAGCAGGACACTCCAAGTTCCTTCTATGATGCCAGTAAAATCCCACTACCCTAGCAAGATAAAAATTACAAGAAAAACAGAAAATATAGGCCAATATCCTTAAAGACATAAAACCACAGGTGGAGAAATTTTCAGCAAAATACTTGCAAACTGAAGGAAGGCATACATCAAAATGATTATCTATCACAAACATTTTGATTTTTCCCAGAAAATGTAAGTTTACATACTTAAACATTTAAAAATTACAGGAATTAACTGAAAGGTGAATATTACACAATATTTTCTATTGATAAAGGAAAGCCCTTTGACAAATCTGATGATTCATGATATGATTCATGATAAGTGACCAAAGACAGAAGAACTATAGGGGTCATACTTTAAGGTTTTTAGATGACAAAATCATAGACAATGCCATTCTAAATGGAGCAAAACTCAAAGAAATTAATTACATTAAAATCTGTAAAGTGACAGCACTGTCCACTGTTCCCATTCATTTTCAGCATATTGCTTGGAGCCTGAGATAGATCAGTCATGGAAGATAAACACAAACAAAACACTCACTATAAGTGACCATCACCGAAGGGCAGTCAAGGGAGGAACACAACCAGGGCGGAACCAGGAGGTAGCAAATGGAATGGAGACCTCAGAGGAGTGAGTGCTGCTGACAGTCTTGTTCTTGTTTTCACTGCCTGACCAGGCCAGCTTCCTCTACCTCCCAGGACATCCTGCCCAGGGTTATCACAACCTCCAGTGGGCTAAGTCTGTTACAGCTCAGTCAGGACCCCAGCACAACCCCACTGCCACTGGGACTCCTGGGCCTCTGCCTGCCCTCCCTCCCTTCCTCCCTCCAGGCCCTGCCCTGTGTCCTCTCAGCTGGTTATGCTCTGGCCCCTGCAGCCTCTCACCCCCTGGACTCCACTGCCTCTCTCCACCACAGAGGCCCTTGGGGGGGGGGGCCTTGCTGGGTGCCATGCAGACCCAGCCCACCTGCTGCTGTGGGTTCCTTGTGGTCCCCTGGTACAAGCTGTCTAGCTGTCCTCAGGGACCTGGTCACTTTAGGACAGACTTTATGGAACTGCTTGGTAGGCTCGAATTTACAGAGAGAGCTAATGCTCCAAAGGGAGGGAGAGGCCCCGTTTTAATGAGGTCAAGTGCAAAAGCTGAAACTGCCCACAGGAACTTCCAGAAGTCAGGACTCCTGTGTGTCCCCCTGTCCTGCCTCTGGGTGACAGGGATATCACTGTAGGTCAATACCTTGTCAGTAGGGAAACAGAGTACTTGGTCCTTGGTCTGCATACAACCTACTTTTTTTCCACAAATAAAAATGCAAATGACTTCACAATTTTATTAGATGACCGTGATGAAATAAGGAACAATGAAGGTTTAGAAATTAGGCAATTTTGGCAGAAGAAACAACACACTACTAAATAAAGAGTGGTTCACAAAATAATGTAAGGAGAACATCGAAGTATTCCTGAAAATTAATGAAAGCACAATGCAAAATAACCTCTGGGGCATACTAATCACAGTCCTAAAAGGTAAACTTGTAAGTGCTTACATTAGAAAAAAAATAGCCTGACAGTGGTGGCTCAGGCCATTAATCCTGGCCTCCAGAGGCAGCTGCAGGTGGATCTCTGGGAGTTCGAGGCCAGCCTAGTCTACAAGGGCTTCCAGAACAGGCTAAAGCTACAGAGAAACCTGTCCAAAAAAATAAAAGAGAGAGAGTGAGGAAGAAAAGGAAAAAAATAAGCAAAATTAGTAACTAAAAGATGCATATCAACAGTTCTGAAAAAGAAGCCAAACTCAAATTCAGTATATTGAAACGTAATTTTGAAAATGGCAGATATTAATAAAATATAAAATAAAAACAATCAATCAATGAACTTAAGAATTTACTCTTAGAAAAACAAATATAGCAACAAAATCCCAGAAGACTGACAAGCCCTTAATCAAATTATCATAAAGAAAAGGGGCCAAAATTAAGAAATTAAGACAGGAAGTAGAAAACATAATGGAATTCAAAAATTAATGGGGGTTGTTTTCAAAACCTATAGTACATTGAAAGGCTAAAACAAATCTGTGAATTTCTATACATAGAAGAATGGAAACTTAAGCCAAGAAGAGTTGATTACATTTTTAAAATCTCATAGCAAGTAAGGAGATTGAAGCGGTTATTAAATTCCTTACTTAGAACTAAGATGGTGCGATGGTCCAGCAGGTAAGAATACGTGTTGTTATTTGAGAAGACCTGGATTGCAGGCCCAAATACAATATGTTATTAAGAATGAAATCTGTAACTTAGGTTTCAGGGAATCTATTAACATCTTCAAATCTGAGTGCACTGGAGGGCACACTATACAAAGACAAATATACAAGTAGGCAGAATATTCATAAACATATAAACTTATTATTAAAATCCTGCATACTAATGTGAGCAGAGATCCAAGTGGATTCACAGCAAATTATTACAGGATTTGATGAAGAACAATGAGTTGTACGTATGAAATTATTCAAAAAAAAGGAAGAAGAAATAAGAAATAAAGAAGGAAGGAAAAAAGACAGTAAGGCTGGAACACCTCCAAGTTCCTTCCAAAATGAAAGTAAAATTCCACTACCCTAAAAGGTAAAAAAAATACAAGAAAAACAAAATATAAGCCAATATCCTTAAAGATATAAGAACATAGGTGCAAAATTTTCAGCAAAATACTTGCAAACTGAAGGAAGACATACATCAAAATGATTATCTACCACAAACATTTTGGTTTTTCCCAGGAAACATAAGTTTATAGACTTAAATTTATACATATAAAAATTGTAGAAATTAAAGGTGAATATTATACAATATTTTCTATTGATAAAGAAAAGCCCTTTGACAAATATGATTTATGATAAATGTCCCAAAGACATAAGAACTATAGGAGTCATACTTTAACATAATAAAGGTTTTTAGGTGACAAATTCATAGACAATGTTACTCTAAATGGAGCAAAACCATCAAGAGCTACCGTGGAAAAGGAGCTCGGCCAGCCTGCTGCGGGCGCCCGCGCGCTCTGCCTCCTTCCTTCCCCCGCTCGCCTTCTCGATTTATCCACGGTCTCCGAGGAGAGGGCGGGGGCGGCGCGGGGACACGGAGGCTGCGGGGATGGGGGTGGCCAGAGCCGGGCTCGTGCGGCTTTCCCTGGGACGGTGCCCGCGGGGCGAGGCTCGCACACCGGTTCCGAGCTCATTCCAGCGGCCAGCAGCGCAAGGCTCGCCCGCCCACCCTGCTGGCCTCGGCTGCCAGCCGCGCTCCCCGCCCCCACGGCAGCCCTCCGCCCAGACCCGCTGTCAACTTACCTGGTGGCGGAAGAGAAGGGCTCCTGGCTCGAGGGACCGAGCAGGCAGGAAAAGTGTCAGAATCAAGGCCTGCGGTCTTCGCGATCCCGTCTGGAGGAGGCCGCTGGGGACCAAGCCCGGGCGCCGACTTCTGCGAGTGGGCGCACGGGGAGAGGCGGGCAGGGCACGGGCGGGCGGACTCTCTAGCGCGTGGTGGCCGCTCCGTGCCTAGGCTGCCTCGCCTGCGCCGCCTTCAAGCGCGACCGTGGAAAAGGAGCTCGGCCAGCCTGCTGCCGGCACCCGTGCGCTCTGTCTCCCCGCGCTCGCCTCCCGCGATTTATCCACGGTCTTCGACGTGAGGGCGAAGGCGGGAGCGGAGCGGGGGCGGAGGGGGCGGGGACGTGGAGGCTGCGGAGATAGGGGTGGCCAGAGCTGGGCTCAGGCTGCTTCCCCTCTCCCGCCCCCCCAGACAGCGGGCGGGGCGGGCCGAGGCTCGCACGCCGGTTCCGAGCTCATTCCTGCAGCCAGCAGTGCAAGGCTCGCCTGCCCACAGTGCCTGCCTTGGCGACTAAAAGCCGCGCTCCCCGCCCGTGGCAGCCCGGCGCCTAGTAGAGACCCCGGCCTCCAGCCCCCGCCCGAACCTGGGAATGGCTGCTTGTGTCTCTAACCCCAGAGTTGGTGGATTAGAGGAGGGAAGAAAGGAGCGTCCTGGAAGCTAGACAAAATGGTTGGCTTTAGTTTTAGAGAGAGACCCTGTCTCCAAAAACAAAAGGGAGAAGTGGTGAAGAAAAATTCCTAACATTACGTTCTGGTCTCCACATGAGCACAACCAACCACACAATATACGTATGCATGCACACACATACCCAAAACTAGGAAAACACCTAGTTCACTTTTGTGGAGAGGAAAATGAGTACACCAATTTGAAGATTATTAATGAATGGTGTATAATTCTGCTGTTTACAAACAAATGTTGCTGAAGGAAAATGCACATAAATGAGCAGAACTACTTATACTAAACATAGTAAATACAATCATACATAATTGGATGGAAAGATGTGTTGCATTCTTTTATGTTGCATTTGTTAACTTTGTGATTCTTGGCCTGTCTAAAAAACTTGATGGCCTAATAAAAAGCTGAATGGCCAACAGCGAGGCAGGAGAAAGGATAGGAGGGTCTGGCAGACTAAGAGAATAAAGTGAAGGAGAAATCTGGAGGGAAAAGGAGCACAAGAGACCAAGGAGAGGAAGTCATCAGGGGCCAGTAACCCTGCTACACAGCAAGCCATGGAGTAAGACTGAAAGAAAAGTTATACAGAAATAGAGAAAGGCAAAATCCAGAGACAAAAGACAGCAGGATGATTTAAGAAGAGCTAACTAGAAAGAAGCTAAGCTAAGGCCTGGCCTTGATAAGAAAGAAGAAGACCACCTGTGTGTTTATTTGGGAGCTGGGTGGCCGGCCCCCAAGAGAGTAGAGAGTGAAACAAGCAAGAGAAAATGATCAGTTTAAGCATTTGCCTCCAGCTGTTCAGACAATTCGTACTGGTTTGTTAACAACTTCTTTCAACAACCTTGCAGCTTCTTCCCAGTCACTTCATTTGTTTTCCTCACAAATATTTAAGGGGGCTCTGCCTTGTTGGTCTGTTATGTGCTAGGATGGAGGAAGCAACAGACCAAAAGATACTACAAATACATGCTGTTCTGAAGGAATTCATTCAATTAAAGTATTATAAAATACTCTGGTTAAGGATTAAGTAAATATTAACCACACTTAATACATACTAAACCAAAAATTGGAAAAGCTAAAAAACTCAAAGCACTAGTTAGTAGGATTATGTATTTTAAAATTTAAGTCATAGATTTAATAACGGTTTCCACAGTTTTACTTTCCTTTTACCAAATGATTGTTAGCACACATTGTAGAAGATGGGTAAATCATTTTCTTTCTTTAAGATGTTAGGGGAGGGGGTAATAAGATGGAAAATGAATTTTACATAGTTTCTGGAGATGTATGTATGCAATGACTATATATAACAATACAAATGTACTGAATGCTATGAACTTTGCATCTAAGTTGTTAAAAGAATACCTTTTGGGTGAAGTGTGTTTTATCATAACAACAATTCAAAACTTATGATTAAAGCACAGTTAACATATACATTATACTCTATATTGTAAAATTGGTTGGTGTTAGTGGACATGTTAAGTATACAATTAAATGTTGTATCACTACTTGTTAGTTGCTGAAAATTAAAATATAAAAACAGGAAATAACTTACTCTGTCAATGTCTGGGTGGGTTAGGAGGATCTGCACTATTTCTGCATGTCCCCCTCCAGCATCAAAGTGAAGAGGTGAGCTGAGCTGGCCATTTAAAAGGTTTGGATTGCACTTTCCTTTCTCTAGTAATATGCGAGTGGCCTCAAACTTCCCATACCTATAAAAAATATACATAAAAATGTACATAAAAATAACCCATTTGAAATGCTTAAAAATTCAAATTTTACAGGATACCTGAAGGAAATCTAAAGGACAAACAATGTATTAAGATACTGACCTAAGTGTCTGGAATGCTTGAAATATTTCATGTATTACTTTGGTTCAATTTAACTATTTCAATTTCTGACCAACTAAGAGAAACATATTCTCAAAATGAGAAAAAGATGGCATAATTATCCCATTAAAAAGTACAAAAGTGCCGGGCAGTGGTGGCGCACGCCTTTAATCCCAGCACTTGGGAGGCAGAGGCAGGCGGATCTCTGTGAGTTCGAGACCAGCCTGGTCTACAAGA
>NC_022025.1:8669060-8669559 GCF_000317375.1 Microtus ochrogaster | reverse complement strand
TAGTATAAGATCTTAACAAGTATTCTTCACAAATATTTTTTAATTAAAAAATTTTTAATTACAGAAGTTTTCATTGATTTTCTACCAAAGAAACTAAGATTTCAATGAATTTACACTGAAACATTAGGATGAAAACATTTCATTTTGCTTTAAGGTTTGAGTAAAGATCCATTCCCATTCTACAGTCCATGGGACTTTTTCAGTTCAAACATGTTAATAAGATCATCCTGGAAGGCCACTACATGCAGAAGAGCTGCTTACAGAAAGTGAAAAAAGAGCCTTTTCTCAAAAATTCCTGTTTAGCAATTATTTTCATCTTCGATAAACGACTAAAACACAATAAACTATAAACGATACGATATATGGATGCCTTAAAGACCGCAATCTTCTTTAAAAGGCATTGTACTGTAGAGACACTGTACAAAATACATGGCGATTACAGAAAACAATGCTTTCTAGAAATCACCTGCAGAAGAAGTGAAGTAGCTGTTCATTTAAA
>NC_022025.1:8666840-8668615 GCF_000317375.1 Microtus ochrogaster | reverse complement strand
AGGCGCCGGACTTGACCGAGCGCCAGCGGCCGGCGTCACGGCCCCTCCTCTGGTCCTGAGAGCGGGGCGCAGCCGGGGAGGATGGGGCGCCCGCCCGGTGTGAGCTCGCCCGGGGTCGGGCTCGCGCAGCGCTTCCCGCGGCCTCCAGCGCATCCTCCGGCTCCGGGTGGACGGGGCGCGCAGTGGACCCGAGGTCACCGGCTCGGCTGCGCGAGAGGGAGGCGGCTGTGGCGGCGGAGACCTGCAGCCTGCGGGATCCAGCCGGTCCCCGCCGGAGAAGGAACTGTAAGTCGGAGTCACGGCCCTTCCGCGTCTCTTAGAGCGAGTGTGCCCGTCGTCCCTTCTGTCCCCATCCCCGAACAGACACAGCAGCCTCTCCATCCCGGGGTTTCTCTTGCTCACGAGTTTGCCAGCCTCCGGGTTTCCGCAGGGCCTCGTCCCTCTGCCCTCTAAAGATCCTTCATCTCCTGCAGAACCAGGAGCTCACTGCCTCCGCAACCGGGGTTGAGATGTGAGAAACCTCGGATTCCTCCGACTCCGCGGACCCGAAGTACCAAGGAGCGGAGCAAAGAGGTTAAAAGTGCCTCGCAGGATTGTCATGGGTTGGGGGATAGGTGCAGATGGCATCGTTGGACCTTTATGTTGGTTGGTTTTGCCCCCCAAACAAAAAAGAATGGATGCTCCTCTGTGTCCTCATTCCTGTCCCTGTTTATGGGAACTGTTCTTACACTGATGTTGGAGTAGGAGCAAATTGGAGCTGGAGCTCTGATGAAGCAGCTCCTGGAGAGGTTTTATTCTCACAAGCTCCGTTCATATGGAAAGGCACCTTGACAAATCTTGTATTGCAATGACCCATTCCAGGAAAGCTTTACTTGTAAATCTGAAGAACGGATGTGGACTTTTTAGTTAGTATACTTTGGATACTGTAAATTTCTTAGTGTTTTGATTACTGTTTCACTAGACTTTTCCCCATTAAATTTTTGTTTGTTTTTTAGGCTACTTCTGCAGAACTTTTCAGAAATTAGGTTAAAATATAACTTTAATACTGCCAGGGATTGAACAATTGCTGTCATGTGTCTTCATGTATTAACTGCTTTTCAAGGCATTGTAGAAAGCGAATGATAATCTCAAAATAATGGTACTCTGTACGTTGCAGGTTCTGTTATTATTCTGTAAGGTACTCTAAGGTAGGATGGTAGCATTTTTTTTGGAAACTATTATTTCTTTAAGAACAGTAAATATGTTTAGTCGCCCTCCCTCCCAACATCCTCTTAGCAGTCCATTCTGTAACTTTGCACTTCCCAGGCCTTAGTATTAAGCAGGCTCAGAAGATGTAGCTCCAACTGTCTTCTGGAAATACACTGTGGGACTCCTCGCTTCTGAGAGAGCTGATTGTCTTTCTTCCTTCTTTCCTGGGTATGTTCACTTGTGAATGAAGTGCATATATTTATACAGCCTATCCGTAGATAAAAAAGATCAAAGGTATTTTCATATATGAGTAGATACAGTTGATGGAAGAAGTATGCTTGAAAGGCCATCATTATTTTTAACAATGTGCATCTTCTCATACCCAGGATGGCCTTGTACTTGATGTGAAACAGAATTGTCTTAAATTCTGGATCCTCTGGCCTCCACTTCCCATGAGCTGGGATTACTGGCTTGCATCACCACACCCTGAACCTATAGGCTCTTTTTTTTTTTAATTTTTTATTGAGAAAAAGAAAAAAAAGTTTCCGCCTCCTCCCAGCCTCCCATTTCCCTCCTCCTCCTCCCAC
>NC_022025.1:8660164-8665230 GCF_000317375.1 Microtus ochrogaster | reverse complement strand
AGTAGGTCCCATTTATTCAATGTTGCCCTTAATGTCTGTGCTGCTGGGAACCTATAGGCTCTTAATGCAAAGACGGAATAAATCAAAAGGATTGGGAACTCTAGCGTGTGTGTTTGCTAGGCTAGCGGCAGGAATTCAGCCTCGTGGGCGGGGGTCTGATAATCAGGGCCGGTCAGAAGCTTCCCAGCAGGAAGGCGCCAAACGTAGGGGAAAAGAGCACTCGGAAGGTCGGGTCTTAGGCGCCTACTACACCGCCTCTAACAGTCCGCAATGCCTGTCGCGGGCTCCGAGCTAAAGCTGCAGGCCGCCGCTCAGCAGCAGGGCACGGAGGCACCGCGGCACGGGGAACTGCAGTATCTGGGGCAGGTGGAGCACATTATGCGCTGCGGTTTCAAGAAGGAGGACCGCACGGGCACCCGCACCTTGTCGGTGTTCGGCATGCAGGCGCGATACAACCTGAGAGATGACCGCGGCCAGTCCCCCACTACCGGGAGGGACTGCGGGAGGACGAGCGGCGGGCTGGGCGCGGAGGCGCGGGGCTGGCAGCCGCGATTAGTCTGATCCCGGCTCAAGGAATCAACGCTCTGCGCTCCAGCCCTAGAGCCTCAAGGTGATAGCTACTGCAGGTCCTTAAGGCTTCTTGTTCCTAACCCCCATTAGGTTCCAACTGGTCGTGCATCTCCGAGGGTCGGAGTAGAAGAAACCTGCCCAAACCTTGCCCTGAAGTCCCGACTTGTGCTCCGCCTCTTCCTTCCCCTTATCTCCTGCTCCCCTTTGCAACTGTTTTAAAAATTGGCGCGAAAATGTCTTAGGTGGTGTAAAAGAGGCACAGAAAGAAGAACCCAAGCCTGAGGCAGAAACTGTGGGGTTACCCCCAAACAGCCGTGGCTTTTATAGAGCAACTCAGAGGATGTGTGAGCCTACAGAGTGGCCCCGGGGAAGAAGTGCTCTTTTGGCTTTCCTGGCACCAGCATCAAGCACAAGACTTTGAGTGAGGGTTTACTTATCTCAAGCATGTTCTGGAGGTGGGAACTTCAGCAGCTACTGCATGGATTAACCCAGTGCACAGGGCCTCCTAGAACAGTGAACTCTGATGCCCAGTTTTAGTCCCTTTCCTCTGCTTATACTGTAGACAAGTTATTCTTCTTCTCTAATCTTCATTCAGCTTTCCCATGTAGACGGTAAAGAGGAAAGTATTGCTCTCTGACAAACCTTTACTCTGAGCCTTTCCTCTTTACCTTGTCTGTTGATTGAGCTCCTGCCCTGCCCCTTTGTCTCTCTTCTGTTTTGCCTTCGGGTTCGGAGGGATAAACATTTCTGTTTTCAGATGCTAGGTCAGTTTGCTCCCCAAATGTCTGAAAACTTTTTCAGTTTTTACCAGAGTGATATCGCTCTGCCTGGAGCGTGGTGGACTTGGGTATGTCCTACAAAGGGACAGAGTCATTAGCAGATTCTGTCAAGGTCATGTTTACAGTCTTCCATTCTTGGGGCCAGGGGAATAAAGGGCATGGGCATGGGGAGCTCTTGGTCACTCCCTATCCTGAACCTGTTAGTCCTGGTCCTGGTCCAGGGGCTACTGCTGTGGAGGAAGGGGGCACTTCAGGTGTGAATGCTCAGAAAGTAGGACGTGGCCCCCTGGGGTCCCTTGGGCATGGGGTTGCTTTCTTCTTTAGGAAGCAGTGATGGTTGGAAGAGGGCCCTAGGCTGTTTTGTGCCTGTTCACCTCATGGCGTCCCGGGCAACCACTGTGGTGACTCAGCTCCTTATAGATAGGAGATCTGACTTCTCTCTTGTGATCCTGAGTGTTGATTGGCCTTCTGACCAGTGACCAGGGACTACCAGAACAGCTTCTAGAGCACGGTTGCCCCCTCTCATCTGCTTCTCGAGACATCTCGAGTCAATTCTATCTCCAAGACAGGATCTTGCCTCTGAACCAGATTTTAATCTCTTGCTGTCTTTGAGACAAACATAAACTAGTTCATAAGGAGTGGTGGGAACCGAGAGACCAAAGTAAAACGTCCACTCTGTCCCGACTCATCTTCCCAATCGTGAGCACACCTCCTCCTCCTGAAGGAAGGGACTAGGGCACTCCATGGCAGTGGGGCCAGCGTTCATGTGCTTGCTGTCCCACACCATGACCAACAGCATCTTAGGGAGAAAGGGGTTTATTTAGCTTGTGTATCCCAATCAAAGCCCATCACCGAGGAAAGTCAGGGTAAGGACTCAAGCAGGGCAGAGGCAAGAGCCCTGGGGTAAAGTTAGCTTGCTCACCTTGCTTTCTCATATGAAACAGGACCACTGCCCAGGGCTGGCCCCCCACAGCGGGCTGGTAGAGCCTCATCAGTGATGAAGGAAGTGGTCCATGGAATGACCACAGGACGAAGTGATGGAGGCAATTTCTTACTGAGTTTCCCCTCCCCTGTGACTCATTTGTGTCAAGTTGGCAGAACCAACCAGTACTCCTGCCCTCTCTGTCAGAGACTACTTCCTTCGTGTTCTGCACACTGAGAAGTGGCAGTGACTCTAAGAAGTTAGCAGCTCTAGGATCAAGGTGTATTTATTATCCACAGTGTGTCAGCTACATCTCCCCAGGCAGGAGCTGACTCAGCTTGACTCTGCAGGTTTTCCAGATCTTCCTTCTGTGTCCTCCCCTACCCTCGTTAAGCCCTCCCGTGTCTCGGCCTGAAGTGATTTTTCTGAAATTTCTTCTCTTTAAGTGCACCTTGGATTCCCAGACCTGAACCTGTTCTGAAAGTTCTTACCCTGCGGGGTGTGCCCTTGATGCCAGCCTCAGGTGTGTGACCAATCTCCCAGAGCCCCGCAGCCCTGCCTGCCGCTGGGAAGCATCCTCTCGCTGGGTGCAAGAGACTCATGAAAGAGGCTCCTCTGGCAGCTGCAGCTGCTGTTGGTGCAACGTTGTTGTCAGGCGCTGGGGGCACCAGCTGAAAAGGTGGAACTCTGAACTGCTGGGGTGTCCCGGGTGGGGGCAGGAAGTGGGGGTTGCGCTGGGCGCCATGGGGGTTGCTGAACCCGCTCATTCAAAATCTGGCTACTTGGGAAGAAAATGTCTATTTCTTCCCTTTCTCAGCATCACTATTTTGGGTTTTGTTCTTTTTTATTCTTTCATTTTTTTTTAAAGACACCATCTTTATCCTCCATGTCCAAGTAACTGTGTGTTGCAGGCAGCCTTGCCTCTGCTGGGATGAAGGGGACTCGGCCCTCCCTGCCTCTGTGAGAGGCCACCTCTCCTGCACTTGCCTGTGTCCCAGTCTGTGAAGTGGGCATGATGCTCCTTGCTACCTTCCAACCTACCTCACAGGGGAGCTGTGGGGACACCATAATCTGAATGTTGTGATGCCTAGCCACTGCCTCCCTTCTCTGCCCCTCCCCACCCCGGCACTTCTCCCCTCTGTGCCCCTTCCATGCCTCTGGCTTCTGCTTCAGACCCCTCCTCTTCTTCCTCTGCTTCTTTTCCACCAAGGAGCAGTCTGACTTCAGCAGAGTCCCCAAGACAGACAGTCACAGCCCCCTGCCTGGTCTGTGCGGGCTTGGGACCAACCCCCTGGCCCCACTGCCTGGAGCTGCAGCCTCTTGCAGCCTGGCCACCCTCCTGCCATGACCATTGCTGTCACTCCCTGTCTGCAGGCAATTGAAGCAAATGGATACAAACTTCATCTGTAAAAATGTATTTACCTCCATTTTTGTTCCATTTGAGGGCTACTTTTATTGGTTTCTATAATTTGATTAGTTTGCTGAGAGAGCCATGGCTGCTCGGGGTGCAGGGGGTCCCCCTCATGCTGAGGCCTTCCCTCTCTCATTCTGCGTGTCTCACATCTTTTTCCTTCCCCACCAGGATCCTTCATGCTGAGCCAGCCTTAGAAAATAGCGAGAATTTAACCTCTGCCAAAAAGAGTTTAAAAATTAAATCACAAAGAGCAGAATCTCTATCCCCAAGCCCCTGAGCCTACCCTCTGAGGGAAGTGGCTCACTTCCTCTCTACTGCCAGGGCCTATTCTTGTGACTCAGGACAGCCTGCTGAGGACACATGGAACCCTGGGCTTGGGAACCAGGGTGTTTTTAAAACAGCCTGCATTCTATCTGCCTGAATGCTGACCCCTATGCACACCAACTTTGGTGGTGTGTTTTTCCCTTTCAGCCCCCAACCACAGCCTTCATGGCTACAGTTGAGCCTTTGGCTGACATTCATCTCTGGTTGCTTCCTGTAGCTAAAAATGTAACCAGACAACCCAGGATTGGTCCTCCCATGCTAGCACTTCATAGGCTGTCCCTGGCAGCTTGCTGCACAATGAATCCCAGGATGGTACAAGTCCTTGGCAGTGGGCAGCGGCAGCAGCCGGTCCTAGGCAGGGGCTGCACACGAGGCCATGTGGAATGTCTCCATGTGGCGGTGGGGAGCAGGCAAGAGAGAGATGGATAGGCATACCGTACAGAGTGGAGTTGCACATTTATTTAGGGGTTATGGAAGGGAAGGGAGAAGGGCAGAAAGGGGGAGAGAGAGAAGAGAGAAAGGGGGAAAGAGGAGAAGAAGCTGTCTCTTCTAGAGAGGGATGGGAAGAGAGAGAGAGAGAGACTAAGGCTGCAAGCAGGGAAGGAAAACCTACCTGCCTCAGAGGATGGGGAAGGGAGTGGGTGTGGCTTGTCTCTTAAGAGACAGAACAACCTTTACAGTAAGTGGTCCCCATTGTGAGAGATTTCTTGGAATGGGGTCTCTAGCCTCTCTGGCTTCCTAGTTGCCTGGACATTAACACCCCGCCTGTAGAGAGAGGATGCTCTTCTGCAGGCCCTATGGTGTTTTTCTTCGGTTTTTACATATTCAGCTATGGTAAAAAAAAAAAACCCTCAAACTATCAGCCACCTGCCTGTGAGTGCTCTGTCAGTGTCCCGCTGGTTTGGTAAATTAAAGACTCATGTGGTCAGAAAAACAGAGATACAGTAAAGAGAGCATCAAAGACAAAATTTTTAAATGATTTACAGTGTTAAAAATATATGCAGACTAAAAGTTAAAGTTCTTAAAGTAAAAAACAAAAATAAGGAAGAAAGAGAGT
>NC_022025.1:8626683-8658344 GCF_000317375.1 Microtus ochrogaster | reverse complement strand
TGATGGAGGAAGTTCATTGGTTAATTAAATAAAGAAACTGCTTGCCCTGATAGGTTAGAACATAGGTGGGTGGAGTAAACAGAAGAGAATGCTGGGAGGAAGAGGAAGTGAGCTCAGAGAGGCCATGCTCCCCTCTCCCGGGCAGACGCGATAGCTCTGCTCTCTGGGGCAGATACACGCAATGAAGCAAGCCGCCAGGTCAGACATGCTGAATCTTTCCCAGTAAGACCAGTGCTACACAGTTTATTAGAGATGGGTTGATGGGGATATCAGAATAAGCCAGTAAGGGCTAAAGCTAATGGGCCAAGCAGTGTTTAAATGAATACAATTTGTGTGTTGTTATTTTGGGGCATAAGCTAGCAGGCAGCCAGGGTGCTGGGGACGCAGCCCTGCTGTTCCTAATTCAACAGGGACTTAGAACAAGAACACAGAGAGTCCTACCCCACCAAGGTGCTCACCTGAACTAGGCCTGAGGAGGGATCTGTCACCTTCTGGGGGTCGACCCCAGTCCACCTCAGGAGATTGAGACAAGCTAAGCTCCAGGGACTCTGGAAGGAAAAAAAAATGAGGATCCAATATTGTCATTATTACTACCACCTCAGTTGTTCAGGTATTTACCAGTTGAGATGCAGCATGGAAAAGATTAAGATTCTAAACCCAGAGCCAGAAATACTGGCTGCAAAACCCCTCCCTGTCAGTTACTAACTGTGTGAGTTTGAACAAACTGCTTAACGTCTGTTACCCTCAACTTAAGTTGCTCAACATCAAAATTAGTCGTGCTTTTGATATGTGAAGAGTCAGAGCAGCCGAGAACAGGGACAGAAGTTTGATATTTCCTGGGAGCACACTGGACGCCGTGCTATGGTGTTAACCTGGCTGATAAGATGTGTAGGGGCCAAGAACCGCAGACCTATTCCCCACATTGTCTGGCAATCAGAGACTCTGGGAAACTTACAGGCACAATCTGCACCTTCTGACACAGGAGGTGGTCGCCTGACACCTTTAAAGTTGGGTAAACTTGGGGCCATCCTGAGGTGGTCAGGCTATGCTAATGTGGTAATGCTAATGCTCCTTCCATTGTAACTATGAGGTCACCTGGGAAGGAGATGTTCTCAGCCTAGAGACCAAGTGGACATGAGGAAGACCTGACTTGAGTCATTCTGCTACCTGGGCAACAGAATGTTAATGAAGCCTTTGGTTACCTGTTCCCCCAATTTATGTTGATATGAAAGCTTCTGGAAAAATAAATGCGGGTGATTTCAGGATCTGAAGAATCCCTGGAACTCCCTCCCGATACTGTTGTGTCACAACGTTCATGTGATGGGCAGGGATAATTCGTGGGAATCAGGTCTTGTGTGTCTTTATTTTTCCCACGCCTCTATGCTAGTGAGCTGTGTTTTTTGTTGGGGCTGGTGCCCAACAACAGTGGGTTTGGGGGGCGCTTCCCAGTGGAGCGACTGACTTTGAGTCACACATGCTGGATGCTGTAAGTAACCCTAAAAACTCGGCAGTTCACCGAAGCACACTTGATGAAGTCGTCTTTGGTGTGGATGCCCTTTTGGCTGGGATGGACAGAAATGTCAGAGACAGATGGAAAGTGGGAGGAATGTGGCAGTGACTGTATCTAGGGGAAAACATCCCAGTGAAAGTGCTTTACCTGAACAATCACCGCGGGAAGCAGTGAGTGTCTTCTGAGATTTGTAAAACTGTTTTTCTTTTCTTTGTGGAGGAGATGACCGCCTTTGTGTGACGTTGGCCATTAATGCTTCTGGTGCACCTGAAGCTCTTGGGTTATTGAGCACTGCAGATGATACACACTGAGAACTAAAATGGCCAGGGCATGATGCCTTCCTTCGGAGAAGCATATGAATTAGAGTAGGGACCTTGGTATGAGGAACTTGTTTATCCAAAAACCAACTTTGTGCAGTAATTAGTTAATATGCCTTTGTACATCTGTTCAGTTCAGTCCACCAGAGGCTGGACACAGGCCTAAACATTTGTTCTTGGACTGACCTCTTCTTTGAATGACTCACACAACACAGAGCACCCAACAGAATAGTAAACAGCACTATCTTACTGGGCAGTAGTGGCACATGCTTTCATCTCAACAATCCAGGGGGCAGAGGCAGGCGGATCTCAGCAAGTTAGAGGCCAACCTGATCTACAGAGAGAGCTCCAGGACAGCCAGGGATGTTACACAGAGAAACCCTGTCTCACCCCCCTCCCCCGCCAAAAATTACTAGCTATCTGTATACTAAAATGGGGGCTGGTGAGTTCTCTCAGCAGATAGGTTGCTTGCCATCATGTCTGACTATTTAAGTCCCATACCCAGGGTCTACGTAGTAGAAGACGAGAACTGACTCCCAGGAATTATCCCTGACCTCCACATGAACGTTGTGACATGAGAACACAACACACAAAAGTACACAACACACGCTGTGCCCCTGAGGGGATGTCTCGATTGGCTTGGGCTGTGGGCGTGTCTGTATGGATTGTCTCGTTGATATGGGAAGACCCTGCCTGTAAGGGGGTGGTACCATTGCCTGGGAGCAAATAGGATGGCAGTTGAAGAGATGGCCCAATGGTTAAAGCACTTGCTCTTTCACAGGGCCCAGGTTCAAGTCCCAGCATTTACATGATGGCTGACAACCATTCTAACCTGTTCCAGTAGGTTCAACACCCTCTCTCCCCACTGCCTTCCACAGCTGTGGGATTGGGTAGGAGATCAAGGGGAAGGGAAAGAGGTGGGTGTGGACTCACTAGGTTAGGGCAGGTAAGATAGGAACCTGGGGAGGAACTGGAAATCTCACCTCCTACTCTGAGGACTTTTCTCTTTGGAGTGCAGAGAGATAGAGACTTGGGCTCAGTATGTGGGGGGCTGTTTCTGGGGGCCACCTAGACCTGTCAGGTGTCCTCCACATCCACAGCTGTTGCTGGTTTGGGGGAAGAAAAAAGGCTTGTTCAAGAGACCACAAATCCCATGATAAAATATAAAATAATAGAAATGGGTTAATGTAAGAGATAAGAATGAGCTAGAAATATACACAAGCTAATAGGCCAAACAGTGTTGTAATTAACACAGTTTCTATGTGATTATTTCAGTTCTGGGCAGCCAGGAACAAACAAGTGGGCTTCCTACAACAGTCAACCATTTTGCTCAAATTCCAAACTCTCAATCAGACAAGGTGGTGAGAGGCTCACATTTTTTTGGCCTCTACAGTATTCCAAATCTGTTCTTGCTCCTAAAGTCTCGCAAAAGGGGGAGATACAAGATTAGTCCCTTAAACCATCAGATCCTGTTCTAGCTGAGGAGGGAGGCGTCCTCTGAGCAGTTTCATTCCAGATGGACTTCAACTCTCATGACCTTCTTTGCCTGAACTACTGGAAACTCCAGGTCATATGCCCCATGTGATTGATCCTTAAAGCCATGCAGCCTAGCAGCCTGCAGATAAAATTGGAAATATCTATTCATTTCTGTGTTTTTACATGATGTTCACAGGGATCATACGAAATAGACACTATTTCATTTTTAATATATATATATATATATATATATATATATATATATATATGGGTGTTTTGCCAATATGTGTGTGTGTGTATCATGTACATGGAAGACTGAAGAGGCTGTCAGATCCTCTGAGACTGGAGTTACGGATGGCTATGAGCCAACATGTGGGTGCTGGGAATTGAACCCAGGTTCTCTAGAAGAGAAAAAGTGAAGGCGTAAGTCACAATCCCACACCAGTTTGGAATTATGATTAATAGAATGGTTATTTATTTAAGGGGGAAAAACTTATAGATCACCGTCCCAGACAACAGCCCTCTGTACAATCAGGAAGGAAGCCTAGTCGCCAGAAGCGGAGGGCAGTTGCTGCTTGGAGACCACCCCCCAATGGGCTGGTATCTCAGCAGCTACTGGCTGAAGGAGCGGAAGGAGCTCCCGCAACAAAAAAGTACTCTTAAATCCTTGAGCAATCTCTCCGGTACATTTTTTCGAGACAGTTTCACTATGTAACTCTAGCTGTCCTGGAACTCACTTTGTAGACCAGGCAGGCTGACCTTGAACTCACAGAAATCCCATTTCTGCCCGTCAAATACTTTTCTTCTCTAGAGAAATGCCCCCAAGTGTGTAAATAACGTTTTCAAGGTCATAGTCACATGGAGGGAGACTTTGCTCAAAGCCAAAATGTCTGTGTCAGAATCACCTGAGGAGAGGAAGTGAGAAGGCCGGCAGGATAAGGCGCTTGGCAGCAAGCCTGAAGACCCGGTCCATCCCAGGCACTGCCCAGGGGAAGATGTGAGCCAGCCCCTGGAAGCCTGAAGACCCGGTCCATCCCAGGCACTGCCCAGGGGAAGATGTGAGCCAGCCCCTGGAAGCCTGAAGACCCGGTCCATCCCAGGCACTGCCCAGGGGAAGATGTGAGCCAGCCCCTGGAAGCTGTTCTCTGGCACATGTGCACAGCTCATTCGAACCATTTATCTTCATGTGTGCAAATACTCATGCATGTTTGGAAGTGAGTGGAGGATGGGCTTATGGGGATTGGCTCTCTATCAGACATGTGGGTTCCGAGAACCAGGTCCTAAGGCTTGGGAGTTGGTGCTCTTACCTGCTGACACATCAAGTCAGCACACAGAGCACATAAAAACACAACAGTAATGATAAGCTGTCCCTTTGGTTTCACTTTGCAGGGTGTGGTGGCACATATCTTTAATTTCAGCAGGAGGGAGGCAGAAGGAATAGAACACTGAGTTACAGACCAGCCAGGAATCTATAGTGAGACTATTTAAAAAAAAATAAGATAAAATCAAATTAGATCATCTTATGATTGAGGGCCTGGGTTCACATGTATGCATGTGTGTAGATGGAAATCTAGTAGAGTCGCTGTATCTAAGGCATTCATCAGGATAAAATAGTTGCTTGTTGGAAGTACTTAGACTTTGAAGAAGTCACTGCAGAAACCAGTGATTGTTTTTGGTTCCCTATAGGGATGTTTTTCTGAGGGAGCTTTAAGGCCTTTGCACGACTCCGATCACAAGACCGTCCCGGCAACTTAGGGAGACCCTGTCTCACAATAAGAAGTAGAAAAAGAGGACTGGGGAACAGGCGGTGGGGGGAGGGGAGAAGTGTGCTAACGTAAGTGCTCACCTGGGTTCGGAGCACATACACAACTACACTGGTTCCACACACACAAAATATTAATAAGTGAATGAGCCTGGCAAAGCTGCTAGAGGCTGCGGGAAGTTAGCTGCAGATGTTACTCTTAGAGAAATTATCAAGAGGCTGGCTATCTTGAAACAATTAACTGGAAACCAGACTCCATGTTCGATGTAGAATATTGTGGACTACAATACCCACAATGCATAGGAGCAATGCAACAAAAATAATCCTGAGGGGTGATGGTACATGAAATACACTAACCTTTGATTTGGGGGGCAGGGGAAGCCAGTTGCATTGTAAACTATAATTCCCATGATGCCTGAGTGACTCGAACTGGCTTGGAAAGAGAGCTCTGAAGCCTGATGGGAAATGTAGTCCGCTCTCTCCGTGCTCCTAGTTCTAGATTCTTGTCTCTATTGCTGGAGACTCTTGGGTGGCCGTCCTCCGCTAGCTTTGGAGGAGATTGGGAGAGAGTCTGTCTTTGGGGTCCCCGATCAGAGGAGATCGGACATCGATGCGACTCAAGGGAGTGTGAGATCGGGCAGGAAATGATATGTCTCCTGCTGAGAGAGGGGGATTCACCCTGCTGGGGCAGAACGAGGTCCAGGAAGGCTCAGAGGGGAGGGCAGGCTGGAGAGGGACGAGAACAGTTTAGGAGAGGAAAGAATTAGGGAACTGAGGTAGTCTGAGCCTCTGCTTCCAGTCCACCTCAGTACCCAGCCTGGACACCTGACTTCTTTGGTTACGCTGCCCCTCTCTGCTGGTCAAATTGTGGGGGAGTTCCCTTTGGGAACATCTGCACCCACTTTGCAAAGGATCAAGCCGCCACCAAGGTCTCTCCAGGCCTCATCCTTCCCTTAAGCCACGCCTCCAACTTGCTTGCCCTGTCCTTAGACCGCCAACCTGCCCCTAACCTGTCCAAGTACTCCCTTTAACTCCTCCTTCCCTTATGTCACGCCCTGATAATGATAGGGCTTCTCCCTAAGCCCCCAAAGAATTCCTACTTATTGTGGGCTCCTGGTCCTCCTACTTCTTGTGTCTGGCTGCAGTTCAGCTGTAGGGCTGAACTGAACGTATGTCTGTCGTGACCTCTGCAGAGCCAAGCTACCTCTAGTGATTCCGATGTGCGCCTCTCTCCCCTTATTCTCAGCTCTGGGGAGCCCCAGGGTTCTTCCCGGGGCTGGGGACGTGCAGGTGACCTAGGTAGTCCACTAGCAAATGGGCACACAGAGTGACATCGCTCTTAACTCCTAAAGCCACCTGGTCTGTTGACGTAGGACCCAGTGTCCTGAGGTCTAGGAATTCGGCAAGCTGGTCAAGTGCCTGAGACAGTCTGACACTTGAGAAAAAAACAAAATAAAAATTGGAGGGCGAGGTGATGTTGTCTTGAAGCAGCAACTTTATAGTCTGGGATGGTCTTGAATTCTTTGTGATTATCCAGCTTTCTTCTGAGAAATGTCGGGAACACATTTTTTAACATCCGGCCATCGTGGGTGAGTAGGAACGGAACCCTTTTCCGTAGGGAGGGGAGAGGAATCAACCCTTGGGAGGCAGAGGCAGGTGGATCTGAGTTCCAAGCCAACCAGGATTATACAGTGAGACCCTGTCTCCAAATCCGAAACTAACTAAACAAACAGCTAGGCATGGCTCTGCATGCCAATACTCAGGGAAACTGGGGAGCTGAGACAGTTAGATCCTAAGGGCTTATGGGCCAGCCAGCCTAACTAATACAGCAAACTTCTGGCTCAGTGAGACACTGTTCCAAGACAACAGGATAAACAGCGAAATAAAAGTACATCTGATGTCCTGCTCTGGCCTCCAACTGCATTGACACAGGCAAATGCACTTGTACACTCGCATGCATGCAACACACACACACAAACACACACACACACTTTTAGGGCTGGAGAGGACACTCGGTACTAGACAGCTTGCTTAAATTATGAAACCCTGGCTTCAGTCCCCAGTAAATAAGCAGGAGCTGGAGAGGCAGCCTAGCAGTTAAGAGTGCTTGCTGCTCCTTCAGAGGACTCACAGTCAGCTCTCTTAGCACCTCCACTGGTGCTAAGATACAATCATCTGTATCTACTTTAGTTCCAGAGGGATCCATCACCTCTGGCCTCTGCCAGCACCCAAACTCATGAGCACATACACACCCACAGAGACAAAGAACCAAACAAAAACTCACACGGGGCTGGTGTAGTGGGTCACACCAGGTCCACTACACCCAGGGCTGTGGGGACTTGCCCTAGGGACTTCTTATGTACCACTAGGCAGGCACTTTACCTGTCCACCCTGATCATCTTCTTGATATCTTTTGATTTGGTTTAGATTTTTGGTAAACTACACCCAAACTCCCAAATATTGTTTATAAATGTTTACATTTAAAGGGAGATATGCTATAGAGATTTGCATTTGTATGGATCTTGGTTTATTGATAAAAATTTAAGGCCAATTTTGTTATTGAAAGACCCCAACCCTAGTCTCCATCTTACGATGTTTTTGTGATCGAATAGGCCAGGGAAAAACAGGATATCTGTGAGCGGCAGAAGCAGTCTTGAGACCGGCTACACCTGTCAAGGGGGCAAAAGCAGGATACCTGTGGGCAGCAGAAGCAGCCTTGAGAAAAACACCCAGTCCTTTGTGTATCAAAGCCCAGGGAGGCAGAAATGGGCTGAAACTGGCTTAATTTAGACTTGTTTTTATCCTGTTAAACTTGTTTTTGTCCTGTTAGACTTGTTTTTGTTCTGATGTTGGTTCCCCCCCCCATATGTTAATTTGAGTTGACCAATGATGTTGCTGTTGCTATGGTTCCCCGTTATGTAACCCTGAGACCCTATAAATGCTTACTGGAAAAATACCAAGGGGGCTCAGTCTCTCTGGAGTATTGAGTCCCCCATTGGCACCTTCAACATTAAAGAATCCTCTTGCTGTTTGCATCCATTGGCGTGGCTTATTGAGTCTGGGGGATCCTTCCCTGAACCCTAGAAATTAGGGTCTTTCAGTTATATGTATATTTCTGCTCTTGATTAAGAGCACAGCTCTTAATTGTGCAGCTCATTTAAAAATTTAATATATGATTAATAAATCCAGGTTAGTAGATACTTATCTATACTAGGAAAACTTGTAGTCATGTTAGTTAAGTTTTCTAGATATATAGAGATATATTTCGGTTAGATAGATAATATTCAAACCTTTCAAAGACCTATGGAATATGGTATTTAAAATGTTTTAAAAACTTCTTGATGCCGGGCGGTGGTGGCACACGCCTTTAATCCCAGCACTCGGGAGGCAGAGGCAGGCGGATCTCTGTGAATTCGAGGCAAGCCTGGTCTAGAAGAGCTAGTTCCAGGACAGGAACCAAAAGCTACAGAGAAACCCTGTCTAGAAAATAAAATAAAATAGAATAAAATAAAAACTTCTTGAAAATGAGACACATCTCCTCCTGGCAGCACCAATCTACTTCAAGAGAATGATGGGTATCAAGGAGGCTCCTTATGGAGTTGATTAGACATTTGGGCAAGAAACTGCTTTCGTCTGTTACTTGATGTTATGCTGAATGAACCGGACATGCAGGACCCACAGGAAAATGACTGCTGAACTTGCATGAAGGTGAGATGGTCTTTCGGGGTTCCTGCTTCATAAAAGAACAAAACAAGTCTACAGGACACAGAAGAAAGTGACTGATAAATCACCAATATAGGTGGAACTGTCTTTAAAATTTCCTGCTTCATGGAAAAGTCTGCCGAATACTATGGGCCTGTAGGCTGATGAGATATTAAAAATGCACATAAATGAGAAATTAAGTAAATGTTAGAAGGAAGAAGAACTATTACTGGGTCAGATGCTCGGCCGTCGTGCCAGACAGTGGAGCCTAGATGATCCTCTTTTCGCGTCTCCCCGTGTAGCCAAGGAAAGCTTTGCTCTCCCACTCCTCCGGCCTCCACACCCACAGCCCGGGATCACAGTCACGAGATTACACGCCTAAAGCTGCCTGTTCAAAAATCACTTAGAGCTATTTTCTCAAAAATCCTTGATGTGATTGTATACATACGTTAACTGCTGACACATGGACAGTTGTTTTTGGAAGCCCTTCTCCTAACTGTCCTTCCTAAATGACTTTCTTCCCAACAGACAGCATGCCCCACACTGGCCTCCAGGGGGCGCTGTAGCACCGCGAGCTGTGTCTGAGCTGGGCACTCCCCGAGGACTCTGTTACACGGATTTTCCTGTAAGTCTTAGGCTTGTGGCCAGTGAAATCGCTGAGGGCACTTGTCACCAAGCCTGACAACCTCATCTGATCCCCACAAAAGCATACACGTAATTTTAAAAATTAATAAAAAGTTCTTTCCTTTCCTTTCCATATATGCGTGTTTGCCTGCCTGTGTGTATGTACAATCTAAATACATTAATTTGTCTATACATGCATATATGTGTGTTTGCCTGCCTACGTGTGTATAATCTAAATACATATATAATCCATCTACACATGATGTGGGATTTCCCTCTGTATGCTGTAAAGGCCTGTTGATAGGGCAGAACTCAGGTAGGCAGGGAAAACTAAACTAAATGCTGGGAGAAAGGAGGTGGAGTAAGGAGAAGCCATGGAGCTGCTGCCAGAGACAGACACGCTGAAATTTTGCTGGTAGGCCACGACCACGCAGTGATGCACAGATTAATGGATATGGGTAAAATTGAGATGTAAGAGTTAGCAAATAAGAAGTTAGAGCTAATGGGCCAAGCAGTGATTTAAATAATATAGATTCCGTGTGATTATTTCGGGGCTGAGCAGTCAGGAACAAACAAGTGGTCTTCCTATAACATACACATACGTATATATGTGTGTGGCACACATACACACTCACTCATGTATGAGGACTGTCTGGGATACATAGCAAAACACTGATTTTTTTTTTTAATTACTGGGCTGGCACAGAGGCTAATAGCACTGACTGCTTTCCCAGAGGACCGGGGTTCAATTACAAGCAGTAACATGATGATGGTTCAGTAACTCCAATCCATTCCAGAGACTTCTGTGGGCTTCTGCCTCCCTAGGCACCAGGCACACATGAGTTGTAAACATTCATGCAGCCCAAACAGCCAAAGGCATAAAACAATAAAAGATTTTTTAAAAGGATCCCAAGAACATTCCTTTGAGTGGGGTATACTCATGGATGTGGATTGGGTTAAAATGCAAAATGAAGAAAATAGCAATTCATTTAAAAATGAATATTTAACCCATTACATGCCCTGTTTAATCCACCTTTCTGGTTGTTATGACAGAGTAAGTGACCTTCAAAACCCAAGTTTAAGGGCCAGGGTGCGACTTAGTCGTTAGAGCTGCTTTCCTTTCTAGATCATTCCTTAAGGAGGATGACCAGGCCCTGAGTAAAGAATCAGTGAGCCGCTTTGGAACCAGGTCTGACCTCGGGGATACAAAGAAGCCAAATGGCTTTGTATCTCGTCACTCAAACTTCAAGAGACCTGACAAAAAAATGGCTCAAGGAGGTTTTTATTTTGACTTTTTAAATGCAAAACAGTCTAGAAATGAAATTTTTTATTCATTAGAAGAACAAACTTGTCCCCCCCCCACCCCTGAAATGTACCAGATAAACAGACGACCTTGATTTGAAAGAACCCAATGAAAGACAGGAAGTGTTGACAGCAGCCCCGGAAGAACTAGAAGCCAAGAAAATGAGCACCCAGCAAATGCTTGCACCCAGCTCTGCACAAAGACGTCCGTCCTTCCTTCCTTCCTTCCTTCCTTCCTTCCTTCCTTCCTTCCTTCCTTCCCTCCCTCCCTCCCTCCTTCTTCCCTTTCTGTTTTCGGTTAACAAGACAGAGTTTCATTGTGTAGCCCTGGTTGTCCTGGAATTCACTCTGTAGACCAGGCCTGCCTCTGCCTCCCCAGTTCTGGGATTAAAGGCCTGAGCCTCACTGCCCAGCTGGAAATGGGACTTTTTATAGAAAGGTTGAGAGACTTTTCAGGGCACCACTAGGTTCAGGGTGGGGCAGCTCCATCTTATTAATAAAGGAAGGAGGAAGATAGTCTTTCTGGATTTTCTGATGGAGGAAAGAAAGCTTCCCAAGATTCTCCCTTGCGTCCCCCTAGGCCCTTAACCTTTGCTTGAGCAATAATTGGCAAAAGGCACCTGAAGCCGAATGTGTCAGATGGGAACGTGAATGAAATAATCCCACAGTAGCTCCGAATAGGCTATACTAAGGCTTTTCTTTATTAAAAGGAAAACTCACGGATCACAACGAAAAAAGTGGAACGGGGTCCAACATCCAGGTGTGGCATGCAGGAAGAGGTCGAGCGGGAGCTCCCCTGGAATTTCTGTAGCCAAAGCCATGCCCCAGCCTCTCAAAGGCCATTGGCTAAAATGGTTCCCCATTAGGCACCAAGATTTGGCAATGGATCATTTTGGTCACCTAAAACACTGGATTTCCAATCCAAAGGGTGCTGACTGCTTTGTACCGATGATCATGTCTGCCAAATGGTGCCGCGGATTCTCTTCTCTCCCCAGCGAATTTGATCAACAATAAAAGGGCATTCCTAGAATCAAAGGTAGCAACCAAAGAGACCAGGTTGAACCCAGATCTGCAGCTGGGTGCCAGGTAGTAAGCTATCTCTAGAGACTCATATGATACTTATTAAAGTTTGTGTGTGGGGAGGTAAGGGTTGGGACCCAAGACTCCCAAGAGCCAGAGTGGGAACAAAGGTGTGATCCTTCTAACTCCTGCAGCAAAGAACCAGGGCCTGACTTCACATCTCTTCGTAGTTTGCCACTCCACTCTGAGGAGCTGACGTCCCTGAGAGGCACTGTGGTTGTTTGAATGTTAAGTGGTCCCCTTAATCTCATAGGGAGTGGCACTGTTAGGAGGCGTGGCTTTATTAGGGTGGGTGTGGCCTGTTTTAACAAGTGTGTCACTGTGGGCGTGGACTTTGAGGGTGCTACAGACTACTGCTCAGGGTCATAATCAGCTTTCTGTTACCTTCAAGATGTAGGACCCTGCGGCTGCCCTAGCATCACATCCGCCTGCCTGCGGTCAGGCTCTCCACTGTGAGGATAATGGACTGAGCCTCTGAACCCCGAGCGAGCCACCCCAAGGAAATGTTTCACTTTATAAGAGTTGTCGTGGTCATAGTGTCTCTTTACAGCGATTGAAACAATAACTAAGACAGAGATTGGTACCAGGGATGTCTTCTTCTTTGACATTTTATTTCAAATTGCAGCAAGGACAGAAAGGGGGGAAAAGCATCACGGGAAGCAGCAGGGAACTGGCCTGATGACGGAGATAAGAGAATATGTCAAGTTCCCCCTGAGGAGCAGCAGGGGGCTGAGCCCTGAGACACAACACATAGTCTGGGTCCCTCCCTAAAGGCTTTGGAGTCTAGCGGTGGCAACCCAGCTGTCCGCCCAGACCTTTTTCTATGGCACTTCTCGTGTGTCTCTGGATTGGATGCTATAGATCCGCCGATCCGATCCGTGGGGGCACAGCCGGCAGCGTCACACAGGAAACATCCAATTGTGGGCCCTGGCTCCGTACTGCAGGACAACGGAGTTGGGGCATTGAGGCAGTTGCACTACAACTCCCAGCAGGCTCCGTAATGTCGCAACTCACAGAGCTGAGCCCCAGTGCCTTATAGGAAGTGTAGTCCTAGATCCGGAGGCTCGCCCACAAATCCATAGGGACAAGGCAGGGAGTTGCAAAGCCTTGGAGGCGCTTGGGAAAAGGCATTTTCAGCTAAATATGTAGTGCTAGGCGCCAACATGGGGCCAGAATACCCAGTCAACTCAGGTCCAGCTCATTGGGAAATGAGCACAGAGGGCCGCTGGAAGCTCCCTTGGCTCACACGAATGGGTAGGCTCCAGAGACTTTTGGCAGGAAGCCTTCCAGGTCAGGGGAGGGAAAAGGAGGAAGGCTTGCCACATCGAAAGGACAGCCCATGGCCCTAGGGAGTCGTTGGAGGCTCATTTTTGTGGCCAATGGCCCAGAGGTTCTCTCGTCAGGACCCAGAGCCGCAAAGACTCCTGGAGCACAGAAAGTTCCCGTGCTTCTGGCCACAGGTATTCATTATCAGAGTTGCTACTCCTGAGCTCACCTGAGTAGCCTTCCGCTCATTCTGGAAGCTCGGGATGAGCTCTGGCCCTTTCTCCATGGTGGAATGTGGAGTTGCCGAGAAAAGGAGGAGTGAGATTGGGGCCCTTTCCCTTTCTCTCCCGCCAACCCCGGCAGCTCCGGCTCACCTTGCCTTCGTACAGGATTTGATGCACTGGGCAGATCTGACAAGCGGTGCCTGAGCCAAAGATTTCCCGCAAGCGGCCCTGCTCCAGCGCCCGGAACTCACCCTGCGGAACAAAGGGACAGAAACACTGCAGTCCCCAGACTCCTGCCCTGCAGCCGACCACCGTCACTCTCTCCCTAAGGCTGCTGGGAAAGACAGGTCTAAGCATGGGACAGGGAAGAGAGGACATGGCAGTGGGCCCAACTTCCACCACAGCCCCACAACTCAGGGCTATGGTCCCAAGATGCAAGTGCCACTCATGTCTACCCAAGTCCTAGCCAGGTCCAGCAGGCTTAGTCGCACCACTCCAGGCACGATGAGGCCATAGAGTGCCGGAGGGGGCGGGTTGCCAGCTCCAGTACTAAGTCAGGGATGACGGATGTCACTGCCTCCCACCGTTAAATGACCTCCCTTTCTCTTAGAAGCAACCTGCCTAGGACCCGGAGACTGTATACCCCAGTAGGAATTGGGCAGGACATCATGTGGGTTGCGTCATGGGTAGGCTCACCCCGGTCCTCATGGGTCCAGTAGATGAAGATGTTCATGGTGCCCACCTCGGTGAGCTGGTGGTCCGGCCAATACAGCCAGAGGACTTACTCACAGCCCTTCTTATGGGCTTCTTTGCTGTAGGGCTATAGTGGGCCCATAATTCCTGGAGGGAAGTCTGGTCAGACTGGGCAAAGGCCCTCCATACTCCCCATAACACAGCCAAGGAGGAGTCTCCTTCTCCAGCCTACAGCCCTCCTGGGAGGGCTCCCACACCTCCAGACAGAATTCTTAACCTACCAGTTGGGGTTAAGTTTAGGGCCCTGTGGGGCTGGTGTGCCCCCCTTTCCTGCCTCTCCAGCCCCTCCTCTCTCTACCCCTAAGTACTAAGGTTACAGGCATAGTGATGGTGGTGGTTTGGCTTACTTTTTTACTTTTTTGCTTTTGTGTATTTTGAGACAGGGTTTCTCTGTGTAACCTTGGCTGTCCTGGAACTCACTCTACAGACCAGGCTGCCTCTGCCTCTGGATCACCGGGATTAAAGGCTGTCACCACACCCAGCTGGTTTCAGGGTCAGGGTCTCTGGTAGCAGCAGAAGTTGGCCTCCAAAGCAAGATGTAGCTGGAGCTAGTCTTGAATTCCTGACCCTCTTGTCCCCACCTCCCAAGTGCTGGGGTTACAGCTGTGCACCCCCACACTGGTTTTCATCCTGTTTTGACCTGCAGTGTGTCACCCACACCAGGCTTTTCCTCTGACTCACTGTCATGTCGCCCAAAGACTCCCACTGCCTCGGGACAGGATCCCAAGTCATGTTCTGAGCCTTGTGCCAATACTGGTCTTGTCTGCCTCCCTTGGGCCAACCATGATCCTATCCCACCAGCCCATCTATGAGGGCCCAGAGTTAGAAAATGATTGGGTAGTGGGGTTTGAACTTAAGACCGCCTATGTGCTCGGTAAATACTCTATTGCTGAACTCCACCCGCAAGCCCCCCCGCTGGGGGAACCTAGGCAGGGGCTCTGCTCCCGATCCTTGCCTGCTAGCTTCCTTTTAGAGTCCTCCTGCCTCAGCTGATTGAGGAGCGATGACTACATAGCTTACATTCATGGCCATTTGCCTGGCTTCTCTTACCACCTCAGTAGCCAAGAAACCACATATAAAATGTCACCTCTTATCTGGAGCTTCCACACGACGCTGTGAACCCTGCGTTAGAGCTCCCGTAGGATCTGGACACTAGAGTTCCCAGCAGCCCTGGGGGTGGCGCTGGCTGCAGCCCTCAGGGGGTGGCACTGGCTTGACCTCATCCATGTCACTAGATGCAGCCCACGCAGGACCTGACACCCAGAACACTCGTGTGTTCTGAGAGGACCTGAGTAGCCTCCCTGTGTGGTCATACTTCCTTGTTTCGATATGCCAGTAGCCTGCACCCGGCCCGCCCTCAGGAGGCTGAGGCACCTCCTCACAGTATCCGGTGCCAAGGCCTTCAGCAATACAGACTGGTGGGCCCAGAGGGTCAGAACAGGAACTGAGGTGTGGTAGCCCCTGTGTGACTCGGTTTCCATCTGGGGTCAATTCTGCCTTATAAGTCATTTGAGTCCGAGTTTGCCCGCTCTGCTTTTTTCCAATGACCTTGAGGGCTGTGCGAGACTTCTGATTTAGCGCACAGGAAAGAGCATTTTGCCCGTGAGAAAAGAACACTCTCTCTAGTAGAAAGAATACTGTGGACGCCCAACCTCAGGAACATCAAGATAGGAAGTAAGGCTGCTTCTCAGCAGCAAGCACGTGTTAGAGAAGAGGCTGCTCACTCCAGGACAGGAATGGTCTTGCGGTTAGATACTGACTCACTGTGCTGAGTTTTGTCCTGCCTTTGCATATAAGCAAGTTCTGAAATCAACTCTGGGCCGTTTGGCTGTTTTGACACGACCAAACAGACCTCCTGACTCTATCCTGTCTTCTGCCTCAGTTTGGCTGTTTTGACACGACCAAACAGACCTCCTGACTCTATCCTGTCTTTTGCCTCAGTTTCTTTCATCTGCCTTTCCTTTGGCCTCAAAGCTCCCCTTCCAGGTACCCTAGCAGACTTTGTAGGAGCCCAAGGAACATCGGGAGCTTCGCATGGAGACACAGCGCAGCACAGGTACCAGGGAACAGAAGAGCCCAGAGTAATCTTGCTTTCTAGAGGCTTCCAGAAGTTTGGGCTGGGTATTTCAGCGACCCTCCCATCTCTGAGCCCATCTGTCCCTTTGAAGGCCCCCGGGCTCCTTTCGCCATTAGTGTCAGACATCAAGGATAACAAAGAACACAAAGAAAGCCCCGGGCCCAGCCACAGTGCCAGTGGCAATAGCTCTCCAACCCAGAACCAGGCCCAGCCCAAACATGAAGCATTCGGAGTAAGACGGCTTACCCTTCCGCAGCATCTGCCCCACCCCCAACGCCAGGGCCTAACTACTTACGGATGTGGGGAACTTGTAGTCACCGACCCCACCCATCCGGGCTCGGATGAACACGGGATTCAGCCAGGAGGGAGACAGGGGTCATGGAGTCTCCAGGGAAGTAGGAGCCCACAGGGCGAAGAATGACCGTCGCATTCCCAGCGAGGACTGATAGGCATAGGGACAGCGTCAGACCAAGGGGTCCGCACTCCGGCCTCCTCCTCCCTTAGACTCTCAGAACCTGGGGTCCAGACTCAGCCTTTGGGTTCCTCTGATGCAGATGCGGTGCCCACCTCATTCCCGATCAGCACGGGCCGCACGTAGAGCCTGCTTCCATGGCCCTCGGGAACCCAGTCTGTACACTTCAATGAGCTGGTGGACACACTCCAACAGCTCCCGCTTGTCAAAGTCCTGGGTGGATCCCGCAGGAATCAGGGGTCCAGATTCGCTCAACTACGCTCTACCCTCTCTCCTTCTACGGCAGACTGGCCACTCATTGGCAAGCATCCTCTCCATGTTGAGCCATGGCTCGAAGAGGAGTACCTGCTGGTCCCTGCCTTTGTATGCTTTGAAGCAGTATTCTTTCTACTAGAGAGAGTGTTCTTTTCTCACGGGCAAAACGCTCTTCCCCGTGGGCTAAATCAGAAGTCTCGCACAGCCCTCAAGGTCCTTGGAAAAAGCAGAGCGGGCAAACTCGGACTCAAATGACTTATAAGGCAGAATTGACCCCAGATGGAAACTGAGTCACACAGGGGCTACCACACCTCAGTTCCTGTTCTGACCCTCTGGGCCCACCATTCTGTATTGCTGAAGGCCTTGGCACAGGATACTGTGAGGAGGTGCCTGAGCCTCCTGAGGGCGGGCCGGGTGCAGGCTACTGGCATATCGAAACAAGGAAGTATGACCACACAGGGAGGCTACTCAGGTCCTCTCAGAACACACGAGTGTTCTGGGTGGGTGTCAGGTCCTGCGTGGGCTGCATCTGGTCAACAAAGAGAGTTCTAGGACGACCAGGGATATATAGAGAAACCCTGTCTCGAAAACAAAACAAAACAACAAGACAACAGGACCAAACCAAATCAACCAAACAAACAAAAAAGAAAGACCCTGCGTCAAAACCAGGATGGGGAACAATTGAGAAAGACACTTAGGGTAATCCCTGACACTCACAGGGGGAAAAAAATCATTCTGAGAACTTAAAAAAGCTCTTCAGCTATTGGAAGAACTCTGGCAGTTAGTTGGGCGAGGCTTCTTTCTGGGAAAAAGGCTTGGGCAGTGAGGATGGAAACTGGTACAAGATCTACAGAGAATAGTACGCTGTTCAAAATGGGCTCACCTGCCCTTTGACTCACTAGAACTAGAAGTTGGGCAGAGACACTCTTGCATTCCGAGAAAGTGCTATGGGCACTGGCTGGTATTGCAACATGCCTCATCCTGTCTCAGGGCTGGAAAGAAGAAGCCAGATGTCCAACAGCAGGGCACTGCCTGAGGAGGCCTCTGTCAGTCGGAAACGATGCTGCAGCAGCCAAGACAGGCAAGGCTCCGGAAGGAGTGTCATGGGAAAATCAGGTTGCTAGTCTTTCATCTCCAGCTTAGGGTCTTGTTCAATAGCCCCGGCTAGCCTCAATGTCACTGGTGCCCCCGGGCCTCCACTTCCCGAGTGCTGGAATTATATTACTTCCCACAGGACCTGAGGGCATCTTACTATATCCAGGCTGGTTCTGTCCCTGTTCAGACTCCTCCAAAGCTCCTCATCTCTGTGGCCCTGATGGAATCTTAGGCCTCCTCTCTCCCACTGAGACCCCCCATGTCTGCCAACCCAGCTCGTCTGTCTGTGTGAGCATCTTTGCCAGGGGAACCCCACTTACTTTCAGAGCACAGAGTTTCAACAAAGTCAAAACCTGCTCATCACAGGAACCGACTGTCACCTAGTTTGGGTCCCAGAACACAGGGGATCTCAGGAAAAGGTGACAGATCCACAGAGGAAGCAACGTGCAAAGTGCCAGGGAGGCGAGCTCAGTCAGGCGCACAGCAGAGAGTAGTTCATGACTGAACAGGCTGGGTGCAGCGTGAGGTTCTGGAAGGGCTGGATCCTTGGAGTGCTCCAGCCTGTCTTCTTGGTCCGCTCCACCATCAGCATGTCTGTGAATATATTTCCAAACAGCAATGGCTGGCTGGGGTCTGGCTTCTTCTGTGGCTCCCTGGTCACCTGAACCTGGAGGTCTGTCTGCAGCCTGAGCGGAAGCAACAACCAGACAACAGTTCAGCAGCCTGGAGTCCCCAGCCTGAGAGACGAGAGCTTCCATGGCCCCGGCCTTGGCCCCACAGAGGACCAGGCTCCACGAGGCTTCTGAGCGATGCTTCATTATCTCTTTACAACACCTGAGAGCAGACGACCAGCTGACCCCAGGGCGAGATGAGACCTGGCCCCCCCTCCAACACAGCAATAGACCCCAGGCTTCCTTTCCCCAGACCCTGGATCCCCCTTTTACCTTGAAGTTGGAAGACACACATCTTCTAGGCCCACACAGATGGCAGAGGACAGGGAGAAGTTTTTGGGCCCAGACCTGGGATCGCAAGGGAAGTAACTATGACCAAGACAAGAGCCATAAAGAGCAGGCATCCTGGCACCCGGCTGCCACCTCTGGCTTGGGAGGCCCATGAGGTTGGCTCTGTCACAGTCCCAGCACACTCTAGACAGACCCTGTGCTCAGCCCACTTCCCCACCAGGATGACTATCCCTAGAAAGAGAAAAGTCAGTTCCTGCCCCTCTGCCATGCAGGGCAAAGTCGGCAGAGACGTGCCTTTTACTAGAGAACTTTGGCCATAGCTTGTTACCAGCTTAGACAAGACAACGACCAGGGAGCAGGTAAGGGGACACTCCTGGCTTTGGGGAACCCAAAGTCTGGTGAGAGTTAGGAAAGAATGGATCCTGCTTATACCAGAATTGAGCAGCCCAGACCCCAGAGCCCCTCCCTGAGACCCTGGTGTAAAGGTCATGTGCTTCTCCATCAAACCTACGGATCCAGAATCCAGCTCGCCTTCCTCAGACCCAGTGGGCCTCCTTAATCTTCCTCCCTCAGACCCACAAGTGAGAGATTCCAGCTCTCCTCCCTCAGAAATGGGGGTCCTAATGCTTACTCGTAAGGAGTATCAGTCACTGGCTGGCGTCGCTACAGCCCCAGCCCCACTGGGCGCCTGCCTTGCTCGTCACTGTCATTGGCTGAAGGGCACACATCCCTGCTGACCCTCCCTGAGTACAAGGGATGCTGGACTGGTTATGTCCAGGAGGCCCCTTCCTGTTGACTTCTGACATCAAGCTTTTCTCTGCAGACCTAGGGAAGGCACCCGGGTCCTGAATTTGAGGAAGACAGGACAATAGTCTGCTCCTTCTGGGAGAGCTGATGGTGGCCATAAGAGGGGGGCATCCAGCAAAGGTCACAGGTTAGAGGTCACAGGTCAGCAGGTGAGTCTTGGATGCCATGTGGATGAGGCTGGGCCATGCAGTAGACCTTTTTTCTGTTTTTTTTTGGGGGGGGGGTTGAGACATGGTCTCACTAAGTTGCCCACTACCCTCAAGATCACTCTATAGTCCCGTCTTGAAGTCATGATTTTCCTGCCCCAGACTCTGCTCTAGCTGGGATGATAGGCATGGGTGCCACCATACCTGGCTCAGGTAAGATCTTTGTGTATGTGTGTGTATACATGAGTGTACCATGTGAAGGTGTTTACCAGTTTGCCGGGACCCTCCAGTGTCCACCTCACCAACAATGATATTTTAAGAGTGAGTCACTGCACCTATTTTTTTTCGACTGGGTTCCAGGGATCAAACTCAGGTTTTCATGCTCATGTGACAAGCACGTTACCAACTGTGCCCATGGCTCCCAGCCCTCAGATGTGCTCTTAATGGTGTGGTGACCAAGGGCTTCTGGGGTGAGCTGAGAGTGACAGTCCTTCTATGTCTCTGGGTGTGACATGATGCTTCCCCCACACGCCACCCTGCATCAGACACTCAGCCACCTTGGGCAGGGCAGCCAGCATGGAGGCAGGAGCAGAGGGAACCAAAATGTTGCTTTTTTTTTTTTTTTGTTTAATAGAGTGAGCCAGAGAAGCTGAACAATGCGGAAAAGAGATCTTGAGATGAAGAAATGAAAAAGTTGGAGGGGGAGCGGGGTTATTCAGTTGGTAGAATGTTTGTCTAAGACGCAGGAGTCCCTGGGTGCGGCGCCCCTGTGTCTGCGCTCTATGCGCTGGCACCCAGTTCGCGAGATTCGGGCAAGGGAGCTGGAGGTTAAAATACACAGACACACAGAAAGAGAGACAGTGACACGGGTCATCCTTGAATTCCCCAAGAATGCCCCCTTTATTGTGTTCAGGGACAGATTATATAGAGATGGCCACACCCCAGCCAAACCCACCAGAAACCACTCTCCTGCCATCAGGAACTCCAGAAGGTCTCGTGCTCAGAGCAGCTGTAGGCAGTCAGATCAGGGGATTACAAGAAATTCAGGATCTGAGGTCTCACTGCTCCCAACAATAAATCATGAACCATCGCACGGGGTTTCTGTATAGATCTCTCATCCAGGCTGAGCACGTGGCGGTCCCTAGTTCTCAGCACATTAGCTGTCACACACTGCAGACCGAGTCATGTGGAGCTCACATTCAATCCCAGCACTCAGGAGGCAGAGGCATTTACCAAGTCTTTCTCTGTTCTGCCATCCAGCTCCCAAATAATGCCAAGGAGACTGATTATTAATTATGAAAGCTTGGTCTTAGCTTAGGCTTGTTTTTGACTAGCTCTTATAACTTAAATTAAATTGACCCATTTCTATTAATCTATGCTCTGTCACCTGCCTCTCATCCTGATTCCGTGTCTCCTGGTGTCCCTTATGTGCCTAGATTCATCTCCTACTTCCTTTTTCTCTACCCAGAAGTCCCACCTACACCTCCTACCTAGCTATCAGCTGCTCAGTCCTTTATTAAACTAATCATAGCAATATACATTCACATAGTCTACAAATATCCCACAACATTTTCCCCTTTTGTCTAAATAAAAAGGAAAGGTTTTTAATTCTAACAGAGTAAAACTATATAAAAAAAAGAACAATTACCAAGTAAGAATTGCATTCACAATGTTTAGTCCTTACATATTTGGCAAATTCAGAGAAAGTACTGAGTAAGCAGGAAGTGCAGTGGAAACAACTTTCAAAACTACAGAGATGACAGAAGCAGCTTTTTCTCATCTTGTCTAGCTCTCCCTTCCTTCTCTTTGCTCCTCTCTTTCCTATGAGTTTTCTCGTGCTGTTCAATGCCCAGCCCTCATCAAGCTAAGAAAACGTAAGCACTGTGCAGAACCCTGAACTAGAACACCTTCGATTCCATGGAGGAGATGGTGTGTGTAGGTTGTACAAAAGGCTGTGGTCGGAATGCGGTGTGGGAAGCCTCAGGAGATGTGTGCTGCTTTCAGCCACCATCTCTGGCCCATCCTCCACACACCTGGGAAACATTGTTAAGCTCAGTTTGTTCCTTTCAATTGCTGTGAGCACTGGAGCTGAGCAGGCACAACCTGTTCTTACCACTAAACGTGAGCACACACTAGCACCCCGGAGCCTCTTAGCAGGAACCTAAGAGGGTCTGTTGCTCATCCCACCACTCCCTCAACCACGTCTTCTCCCCTTCCATGTTGTCTCAAGTGCAGCAACCTCAGAGGCTCTGTCTGGTCCACTCCATCCTGAGACAACCACACAGCTCACATCGTGACCATCTCAGCTTGCCTAGGAATGAGGGGACCCTTGTGGCTGTCCCCGGTTGTCACATGCCCTCCGGTCCTGTAATATCACTTCTGTGATGAGACCCTCCTGGGTAGAAGGGCACCCTGACCACCAGGGCCCCTTTCTCTCCTCTCAAATAGTCCAGTGACAGTAAGTGTGACCGAAATAGTATTTGGGGAGCAAAACCCTCCCCATGCTTCCTATCCCTTTTCATTGTCTTTTGAGACAGGATCTCACTATGTATCCTTGACTGTCCTAAATATAGACCAGGTTGGCCTTGAACTCGTCAGAGATCTGCCTGCCTCTGCCTCTGCCTCCTGAGTGTTGGGATTAAAGTTGTGCATCACCACACCCAATTTCATGGCTCCTATTGCTCACAGAAACAAAACAGAGGAAGAAATTTCTGTACTCATGGGGATGAACTTCTAGGGAGAACCTTGTGCAGCAGGCTGATTAGTGAGTTTAGCATGGAACATTCTAGAATATGATTCGGAAGCTCACATTATACAGCCAAGATTGGCCTTTAACTCCTGATCCTCCTATTCTACCTCCTAAGTGCAGAGATAACCGTTTGCACGGTCATGCTTGCTTCTCGTGGTGCTGGGGATCGAAGCTGGGCAAACATTCTGCCACCTGAGCCTCAGTTCCTCCTCTTGGGTTCTTCACATCCTCTTTGGCTACCTCCAAGCCAGCCTGGAAGGCTCTGGAAGATTCTGAGGAGGCTGTAACTGCCCAGGGAGATGTGGATCTGCGCTTATTTATTTTCTACAAGAACGGGGTCCATCTAGAGCAGTGTTTCTCAGCTTTCCTAATGCTGACCCCCTTTTAATAATGTTGTGCTGACCCTAACTATAACATTATTTGGATGCTACTTCATAACTGTAATTTTGCGATTTTTTTTTTCGAGACAGGGTTTCTCTGTGGTTTTGGAGCCTGTCCTGGAACTAGCTCTGTAGACCAGGCTGGTCTCGAACTCACAGAGATCCGCCTGCCTCTGCCTCCCGAGTGCTGGGATTAAAGGTGTGCGCCACCACCCGGCTAATTTTGTGATTTTTATGAATCTTAATATTAGATACCTATGTTTTCTGACAGTCTTCAGCAACCCCTGTGAATGGGTCATCCGACCCCTAAAGGGGTTGCTACGCACAGGTTGATAACCGCAGTTCTAGAATCATGACAGGAAGCCAACAGGCACGATACAGTGTGCTTATGATGAAATGAGGGACACACACCTATTGCAACTGTGCCTTTTTCACCTTGATCGGGGTGTATGTCCCCAGTAGATTCAGCTTCAGCACCTGGCAAAAGGCCTGGGCAGAAGTCCTCAAGCCACTGCGTAGGTGGGTCTAAGGGGAAGAGAGGAGGGAGGGAGACGGATCAGTGGAGAGGCAGAGAGCTAGGGAGCAAGCCAAGGAAGGCGGCTGCACAGTGGTGTGTGCAGCGACAGTCTCTGCAGAGCAAGCATGCTGGCCCAGGCCTGCCATGCCAGGACTAAGGCACTGAACCACGCCCCAGCCCATATCTGTTCTCCCCACCGTGGAAGGTGAGTTTTCCTGCACTCCCACAACAGAATTTGGCTGTGTGGGCCTTGTTGAATAAGCATGAGCCTAAGAAAAGAGGGACACAGATAACAATGAGCTCCCTAAATCTCTGTGAAGATTTACCGTGAAGGGAAGAAAAAGAATAGCTAAGATGGGGAGCCCTGCTGGCCAGGGCCTGTCCTCTACACCCCCAACTCTGGGGGGGACTCTGGAATGCCTGGGTGTTCTCTAAGCCTCCATTTCCATGGGGATGTGTTGTCTTACAGTGCAGCTGTTAGGCTAATGGAAACCTCCCAGATTGCCACACCACCTGGTGGACCTGGGGTGTCCTTGTCACCAGCAAGGGCCTGGGCCTTTAGGAGCTATGCAGGCTCTTTTTTTTTGTTTCCACAGAGGATGAGAACCTGTGGGATCTTCCCAGACTAATGTGGTTTGATGGACCAAGACCCCTGAAAGGTTGCCATAAACACCCCCCAAAATTACTTCATCCAACTGCTGACTGAGATGAGCCTAGCACACAGGATACACCATAAAATCCTGATTAACAGCATCCCCAATCAGCAGAAAGTAGTCTGGAGAAGAACTAAGCCTATATTCCCAAATATTATTTATAATTTTTTTTTTACATGTAAAGGGGAATATGCTATGGAGATTTGCATTTGTATGGATATTGGTTTATTGATACAAATTTAAGGTCAATTTTGTTATATGTATATTTCTGCTCTTGATTAAGGCTTGTGTTTGTGCAGCTTATTTAAAATTGTAATGTATAATTAAGAAATATGGGTCAATAAATAGTCATCTAAAATAGTCAAGTTTGTAGTCATGTTAGTTAGATTTTTTTAGATGTACAGAGATGTATTTCAGATGGATAGGGATTCTTCACATCTTTCAATGACTACATAATATAGCATTTAAAATGTTTTAAAAACTTAAGATTTTTCATGACAATGAGACACATCTGCTCCTGGCAGCACCAAGCTACTTTCTGAGGAAGATGGGCATCAAAGAGTATCCTTATGGAGTTGGTTAGCCATTTGGGCAAGAAACTGCTCTTGCCTGGACATGCAGGACCACAGAGAAATGACTGCTGAACTTGCCTAAAGGTGAGATGATCCTTCGGGGTTCCTGCTTCATGAAAGAGTCTTCCAGACATTCTACAGGACACAGAAGAAAGTGACTGACAAACTGCTGGATACCATGGGCCTGTAGGCTGAAGATGAATGCCCCAACAGTACAAAAGAACTTTGGGTGACTGTCCAGGCAGCGAGATATCTCTGTCAATTCTAGAGTTTTAAAAGTTGCTTACAATGCACTTCCTGTTTACTTAGGTGATATTATATCCTTCTGGGGTCTTTGATGGAGTTGAAAAATTTATAGATATAGTTTCCCTTAATTATGATAAAAGATGCAGTAGATATAAATATTGCAGCTATAATTCTTGCTTGATACCTGTTTTGTTATATATAATTTACTATGTTAAAATTAACTAAAATATTCCTTCTTTTTAAACAGAAAAGGGGAGGTGATGTGGGATTCCCCTCTATGCTGTGATTACCATTGGTTAATAAAGGAACTGCTTTGGGCCTATAGCAGAGCTACAGGGGAACAGAGCTAGGTGGGGGAAACTAAGCGGAATGCTGGGGGAAAGAAGGAGGAGTTAGAGAGAAGCCATGTAGCCCTGCTGAAGCCAGACGGAACTTTAGCCGGTAAGCCACAGCCATGTGATGATACCGAGATGATACCAGGGTCACGGAGGAGGTCAAGAAGGAGGGGAGAAGGCAGGAAGCGAGGGGACCCAGACCAGAGGCCCGAGCACCACGGTGCAGTTGCCGCCTGTCATGGTCATGGTTTCTATTGCTGTGAAATACACTGTGAACAACACCGTGACCGAAAGCAGCCTGGGGAGGAAAGGGTTATTTCTGCTTACAACTCTCAGGTCACCTCCATCCCTGAGGGAAGACAGGACAGAGGCTCAAACAGAAACCTGGGGGCAGGCGCTGAAGCAGAGGCCATGGAGAAACACTGCTCACTGGCTTGATCTCTCTTTCTCATACCATGCAGGACCGCCTGCCCAGAGCTGGGCCCTCCCACAGCACCTACCCCACAGGCTCGCCCACAGGCCATCTTCACTGTTGAGGGTCCCTCTTCTGTCAAGTGGAGAAGACAGTGACCAGCGTGCCACTGTAGAAGACTGGGTTTCCAGAAGAAGGGTCTACAGACCCGAGGGGAGGGGAGGGGGAGCAGTCAGGCACAGGCAGGGACAGTGCAAGATTTTCAGCTGCTGTACCCATGCAGCTTTCCTTACTGACTCAGAAACTTGGTCGGATGCTGCCCCCTCGTGGCCATTTTTGGCACAACAACCAAAAATGATTCTACACTAATTTTCCATTCTTTTAAAGCAAATATCGTTTTCCAAATTGGTTAAAAAAAGAAATAGAAATCACAGCGTCACCGAAGAACAGAAGGCTGCTTTTAAAACAGTGACGTAGGAAACAGCCCACAGCGGTCAAGGAGAGGTTGCTGGCGCCCACAGTGACAGCTGGGCTGGCTCTGGCTGAGGAATAGAAAAGTTAGAACTATGATTTTTTTTTTATTTTGTGCGTTTGTGCATGTGTTTGTGTGTGCGTGCATGTGTGTGCGCGTGCGCATAGGGGCTAAAATTGAGTGTTTCAATCACTTTAAAAATTATTATCATCATCATTATTGACAGGGTCTCATTAAGTAGCTCTGGATTGCTTGGAACTATCCATATAAACCAGCCTGATCGCCAGCTCATAAAGATCCAAGATCCGCCTGCCTCTGACGCTGGCGTGCTGAAATTCAGGGCGTGTGCCACTACGTCTGGAGACTGCCTTTTGTTTGATACAGGCTTTCTCTCTGGAACTTGGAGGTTTATATTTGGCTAGACTGGGTGAGCAGTCAGCTCCAGGGTCTCTGTCTCTGCCTCCCCAGGAGATAACAGGAGGACACGCCACTCTCAGCATTTTTGTGTGGGTTCTGGGGAGCCGAGTTCCGGTCCTTACGATGGTACGGAAAACATATACTGACTGAGTGAGCCATCTCCCTGACACCCTTCATCTTTCATCAAAAGCAAGGAACTGAGAAAACCTCTTGACATCCTGGTAAGTATTAAAGGAGACAATTTTAGTGGGTGAAACTGTCCCTGGTTACTTGAGCACAGCAATGAGGAGACAGCATCAAAATGTCCAATACTATAACTTAGAAACGTTTTAGCATCGCCTGCTTTAAACTTTTCCTCTTTAAATCTCGCTTTCCAGCACTAGTCCGTCCATGTTTGTTGACAGTTTTTTTTTTTTCGATAGTTCTGTCGAAGCGGCGCTATATAAATAATCTTCTAAAAAAAATAATCTTCTCAGTTGAGTCCGTGTCCATTTTTCAAAAAATGCCTCTAGTTTTGCAGTGGCTTTGCCACCCCCCCACCCCCACAATCCCCGAGTTGTTGGACCTCCAGCATGCTCGGAAGAGCTCGACCAAGGAACTAGACCCTTAGGCCCTGGATTCGTTATTGTTCGTACAGTCTCAGCCTGCTGTTGCTTAGGTATTGGTGATGGTTAAGCGCCCTGGCAGCCCTGGACCATGACCCAGCTTTATTTCCGTCTCTGTGAACTCAGGTCGCAGATAGTGAGTGAACAAAACAATGTCCTCATCTTACCAGAGGCTCCCTTATTTCCCAAATCACCATTGTAAGGTGCCGTCGGGTCTGTCCGCATCCAGCACACGCAGGTGAGACACTCGGCACAACACCAGGTACACACGCAGTCAATACAATCTTAGTAATGATTCTTACTACGTCCTCGGTCTCAGTGATTTCAGGTCTCATGATTTATGTTCCATAGAAAAATCCTCACAGTTGCTAGACCTGCACAGAGATTACACTGTGAAATAAAAGAATGCTTTAGTTCTTTAAATACATATTGTATTAAGAAAAAAGAAAAAGAAAATCGTTCCCGAGGCTGTTAAGTGGATGTTTTTAACTTCCGAAGAGTTAGAGCACCACCTTGTGGCCGAATCGCAGTACGACCGCTGTAACGAAAGTATAACAGGACACTTCATTCAAGGAGAGGTAAAAAGTGCTTCACTACAGGAAGGCAGTTGTAGCCCCTCCTGAAACTGTCTTCATCCTTCCGATTTCCCCCAGGCCAGGAGGAGGTTTCCACTCTCCGAAAACGAGGTAGTTTCCTTCACTAACTAAAGGGGAAAATGCACTTTTAATCCCTTTATCTGATATAAACTTGTGATTGGTGGGCATCTTCTCAGCATTTTGTTCTCCATGTCTCAGCCACTGCTGATGTGCCGAACCCGTGGACCCGGCTCCGCGTTCGGACTTCAGAGGTTTCTCTGTGGGAAGGAGACAGCAGCAGATTCCGAGGAGCAGGAAAACAGCCTGTGGACTTGAAAGGCGCGTCTTGTTTTTATATTACCTCGGCATTCAAAAATGGTGGCTGTTTTACTAGTTCTTTTAAAGTGTGTTTTGTATCTCCCCCTACTCCGTTCTTGCTCTTTCCAGTGGGGTTTCTTTGCGTAGCCCTGACTATTATTCTGGGACTAGCTCTGTAGACCAGGCTGGCCTCAAACTCACAGAGGTCTGTGTGCCTCTGCCTCCCACGTGGCATTAATGTGAAGCATATTGATAGTTGTTGGTAATGGTGCATGGAACTATTTCTCTTATCAGAGTCCAACAGTTCAAATGTATTTTTTTCACTCATTGACTTGTCTGATAGCACTGACCAGCTAAAATTAATTTCAAAAATTCATAAAAATTCATATAAAAGAGTGAACCAATAGCAAGTTCCACAGCGCATTTCTGTTTGGCTTTAATGAAAATCTTCCGAGCACACTTTGACGTTCCCAAACGACTTCTCACCCCGCAGGTCTCCAATTACTACTCTAGTAACACACGGATCAGTAATGGTGTCCTTAATGGATCTCACCACGCTATCAATTAGAAGGGGACCACCCTTGAAGTTGAATATACGGTGGGGAATTTGCTAATATGTAATTTTTTTTTAAAACTTTGAAACTCCTGATAGTCTTTCATACAACCTAATTTGTAACAGTTTTCTCATTTAAGATGTGTATCTTGGAAAAATAAAACTCACAAAGATTAAGCGTAATATGAAAATTAAAAATCCTGGGTCCTGTGTTGTTAGTACTATGATATGGGGCTTCACATGTTTCTGTATGTTTATATGTATTCACTGTATGTTCTTCCCTTTGAGACAGCAGTCACCGTGTTGCCCAGGCTGACCTCAAACTTCTGATCTTCCTGACGCTGTCCTGAGTGCTGAGATCACGGACAAGGGCCATGTCTCGACAAAAATATTTGTTTCTTAATATCAAAGATTGTTACAAACAGTTTATATGTATTGCACCAAGGCACTCTTGTGTATTTGTACATTGGAAATACGGTGCTCAGGGAGGTGATCACATAGGAAAAAGGAAACGAAACAGGTAAGGATTGTACAGAGTGCAGAAGCACAGTTAGCAGGATGAGAAGCTGCTTCTGAGCATGCTAACTGCCGCTTGGCCAGTGACGAGCCAGTCTCTCATGAGTATCAGGTCCTCCCTCCTTCAACCTTCTTTGTAACCTGCTAAGTTCCATTTAAATACAACCAGAAAGTGTTTCCCAAGTCTATTTCTCAAAATGTTATTGGTGAGAAAAATCTGGAAAACAATTATGACAAGAGGTCAGCCAAGTTTCTTCCTTCTTTTTCAGTTAATGTCAAGTTTATTTTATAAGAATATGTATTAAGGTTATGTAGCCACTTAAAAGACAATTCTTTTCTCTCAACCACTGGTCTTTATTCTATCACCCATATTTTAGGGTCTCTTTTAGTCTAAAACATATCTCTTTTCAGAGGATCTGAACTATACTCTTTTTGTGTTGCAGACAAAATATCTTTGTTTGCTTTAAAATGGTACAAGCAGAGTAGATCAAACTTCTATGTTTACAGAAACCCAGACTGCAAGGATTGACCAATACCTGTTTATTTACTCTGTTTTGTTCAGATAGTAAATAAACTTCTTGTTTTTTTTTTTCTTTTTTTTTTTTTTGAGACAGGGTTTCTCTGTGGTTTTGGAGCCTGTCCTGGAACTAGCTCTGTAGACCAGGCTGGTCTCGAACTCACAGAGATCCGCCTGCCTCTGCCTCCCGAGTGCTGGGATTAAAGGCGTGCGCCACCACTGCCCGGCTGTAAATAAACTTCTTAATGCTTATATTTCCACTCATTATACTTTCCTTGTGTTATCATTTTGATCCTCAAGTTAAAACATGTCAAATTCAACCATCAGCATTATAGCCACTGTTTATATCAAATAGTAATAGCATCAAAACTTCAATCCCTATGAATGAAACATATTCAAAGTACATTATTAACATACTCCAATTACAGTAAGATTGAAATACTCGGCCTTACCTTTATTTAAATTGACAGGCATATCAGATTAATCATATATCTCTACAACATAGCAATAAACTAGTGTACCACGCAGGCTGTGCACGTGGAAGAAATGAAGAGCACACAAGACATTGCCTTTGCTATAAGGGACAGGAAGATAACAAATCTAGGTGCAGAAGGGGACAGGTAGGAAGGCGGCAGCAACAACAAGCTCCTGCAGGCAGGGCTTGCAAGCCCGCCTCAGCCCTGGCCCCGGTGCCCACTCAGCAGCCTGGCCCAGCCATGATCAAGGCCACCCAGACCTTCAACATCCACGGGAAGCCGCAGCTTTCCGAGTTCCGCCAACCCTATAGTGAAGATCAGCAGCAGCGGATCATCAGAGAGACGTCCATCTGGCGTCTAAGTGAGGTAAGAATGTTTGTCATTCTTTAGGGTGGATGATTATTAGAGGGTCTGCCAACAAACCACAGACATTGTGCAACACTCCGTTTTGTCTTCTGTGTGGATTCCCCAGAAAGTGAGCTTGGCGTTTTAGATCTAATTCAAGTATTTGTGGAAACACTAGGCAACCATTTTGAAAAGGTCTGTGAACTGGATTTGATATTCCATGTAGACTAGGTTCACAATAATCTTGCAAATGGGGGTGTTATTAGAGACCAACACAAATGAGATTGTTACACAAACTATAGAATAAATCGGGGAAATCAGAGGCAGGCTGAGCAGGAGCTGCAGCCCATGGTGCAGCCGCTGTAAAGGGTATGAATCTTCCTGAGACTCTTCCAAGGTATTTTGGGAAGTATGTTCCCGGATACAAACTGTCAATCATTTAGAAACTGTTGCTGTGGGAATGGGGAGAAGTGCTCGGTATAAACCATGAAGACCTGGGTCTGATCTCCCAACACTCATGTAAGAAAAATGCAAGGTGGCCTGTGTTCATAATCTCAGTATTGGAGTTGGAGAGATTCTTGTAATAGTCAAGAGCATTTAACACTCTTCCAGAGGTCCAGAGTTTAGTTCCCAGCACACACGATGGACGGTTCAGAATTGCCTGTAACACCAGCTCCTGGGGATCCGGTGTTCTTTGGGCTGCTGTGGAATCCCACACATGTGGCATGCATTCGTGCATACACAAAATCATACAGATAAAGAAAAACAAACATAGTTATCATTTAAAAATGAAATCAGCACCTAGAAGGCAGAGATAGTAAGATGCCTGCGGCTCAGTGGAGAGCTAGCCTAGCCAATTGGCAAGCCTCAGGTCTTGGTGAGAAAGTTTCAGGAAACAAACTGGGTGGTTCCTGAGGAACAACACCAAGGTTGGTTCTGACCTTTATACACAGGAGCACAGTCATGTCCATGTATACACGTAAAGATGTACACACACGCACACACACACGCACACAGACACACACAGACACACACACAGTGTCACACACACACATGCACACACACAGACACACACAGACACACACACACGCACACAGACACACACACACGCACAGACACACACACACGCACAGACACACACACACAGACACACACATGCACACACACAGACAC
>NC_022025.1:8602888-8626419 GCF_000317375.1 Microtus ochrogaster | reverse complement strand
CACACACACACACACACACAGACACACACGCACACACACAGACACACACGCACACACACACAGACACACACACATGCACACAGACACACACACACGCACACACACACAGACACACACACACAATGGCTATTCTTGGTTGTCAACTTGATTGCATTTGGAGGTAACTACAAAACTGGAGGGCACACCTGTAAGAAATTTAATTTAAAGTAGGAAGATCTAATCTGGCTCTCTGAGATAGGAAGACACACCATTAATCTGTGCCACGCTTTTACTGAAAGCCTACGTATGGACATGAAAGAAGGAAACTTATGCTTTTTGCTTGCTAGTACCTATTCCTTTGCTGGCATCAGAGCCTACTCCTTGGGGATCCAGTGTATACTGAGGACTACTGAGACATCCAGCCTTGTGGACTGAGCAACACCTGGGGTTTTGGGCCTTCCATTCACAGCCAGCTGCGGTTGGATTAGCTGGACTGTAGCTTATAAAACATTCCAATAAATCCCCCTTTTATTTATCTGTCTCATTCTGTACATTGAGTTACTTTAGAGAAGCCTAACACAATGTGTGCGTGTGTGTGTGTACGTGTGTGTGTGTGTCTGAGGGGAGGGGAGAGAGGGAGAGAGAGAGAGACACCAAATAGACAAAACAGGCTGTATTTATACATTTTGTTTATACATATATAATAATAATTAAAGTAAAAGAGGTCATGAATTTGAAATGAAACAAGTACTGAGAAGGAGAAAGAGGAAGAAATGTTATTTTAATTAAAAAACTTAATTAAAAATACGTCAAACATTCAAGAATCTCCAGAAATTTTATGTTATAAGCTTATCATAAAATTAGAAGTCAGGTATATCTAGCACAATCTAAAGCACAATACTGGTTTTGCACATGGTAACTGATTGATAATAATTTTTTTAGTATTCTCTCTCTCTCTCTTTCTCTCTCTCTCGTGTGTGTCTGAGCACATCTTGAGATCAGATGACAATCTTTATAAATCCGTTTTTTGAAATTGTCTCCAGACTGGTTCAGTTCTAAACTGTTTACTGACCCAAGGGCATTGTTATCTTCACAAGGGATGTCCTGGTAATAATGTATATTTCTACAAGTATCTGTGAATAGTTGGATCATCCATGTGTAGTGGCATTTCATTTGTATTTTAATAAATAAAGCTTGTCTGAAGATCAGAGAGTAAAACAGCCCTACTGGTCAGCCTTACAGACCAAGCAGTGGTGACACACACGTTCAGTCCCATTAGCCACACTAGCTGCCATAGAAATCAGGTGGTGCATGCCTTTAATCCCCGAACTAGAGAGGGTTATAAAACGGGAGCAGACAGCTCTCAGACACAATCTCATTCTGAGATTCTTGGAGGCAGGATCACCATTTCAGACTGAGGTAGAGGTAAAAGCCAGAGGCTGGCTGCTTTGCTTTTTGGATCTTCATATTGAACCCCAATTTTTGTCTCTGAGTTTTAATAATCATGCTTTTGGTGCCCAACTTAGGGGACACAAATTAAACAAAAAAAAAAAACAAACAAACAAAAAAAAAACAACCAAAAAGCTGTTTGCCTGAGGCTTTTTAGCCACCAGCCCAGGCCAGAGCTGGGATTGGAATTCCAGCTCTAGGAATCTGAACCCAAACCTAGCCATCAGGTTTGGGAGAAGCAACTCAGCTCCCATTGGCCCCAGCTTAGCTTCCTTCCTGCAGTTTTTATCACACTATCAAACCAGTATGTCTTGCAGGAGGTCCTTGTTAATGGTTACATAGGGTAGTCATCTGTACAAGTAAAATTTAAAATACTTTAAGTGTAGAACTTTTCCATCATGGATATAGGAAGTGGTAAATAAAGATAATAGAGAAGCCAAAGTCGTCATGAAGTTTGACTTTGCCACTTTAGTCATTTAAGGAAAATGAACAAACTAATGTAAATAGACCCACCAGAAAGGGCCTCTTCACAGAAGAGCTGAAGAGCGTACACTCAGAGCACCTTCTCTGGTAGCAGGATCCTCACTGACTGAAGACTCTTGGTGTGTGTTCAGACACTCACGCACCTCTACGAAGAGGAAGTCACAGGGCTGGGTCAGAGGACACAGCTCACCGCTACTGGAGCTGGGGATGCTCTGGCCATGGACACACGAGGAAGAAGAACAGACCAGGAATTCTCAGGGTTCTGAAGCTTCAGCTTTCCATGTGGTAGTTCATGCTAATATAACGAGATCGGTGTTCCACACCATAAAAAATGGAGACACAGGAAACAAGATACCAAGTTTCTGGAGAGAGATTATTGAATGAAATAATTTGGAATACTTACCAAAAGATGGTTAGAATAATTGCATTTTTATTCAAATTATTGAAAATACACCTTTCTTTAAGTAATTTTTTTTTTGAGTCTGGACCTAAAGGAAAAATAAAACACCAGACACTCCATTTTTCTTACTAACAGAGAGGCCAAACGACTGTGGAGAGAAGGTACCCACAGGTTGGTTAGAGTTCCCAGCTCCTAGAACACAACTAAGAAATAATGACCTTGGGTTTTGGGGTGCATGTGTTGTAATGTTTCTGAACTAAACAAAGAGTACTCAGGTCCTACAGAGGCTGCTGAAAACCCAAGGGTCTAGTGACTGTAACCTTAAGACTGTTCTACCTCCTGCTGAAAACCCAAGAGTCTAGTGACTGTAACCTTAAGACTGTTCTACCTCCTGCTGAAAACCCAAGGGTCTAGTGACTGTAACCTTAAGACTGTTCTACCTCTTGAGGATCACCCTTACATTCAGGTCAGGTTAAAATTCATGACAGATAAACAGCAAAACAATATCTACAAGCTCCTTCCCTGCTCCTTTATCTTCTGACCCAAGACCCCAAAGTTTGGCTGTACCATTCCTGAAAATGTGTTTCCACCTGCTATGATTTTGAACTTTCAGCTTTGATGTCTATTTGGCTCTTAGTCCTAACTATCTCGGGACCAGGCAATTGCAAATGCTACCCAGAATTGGGTAACGTTTAACATACCGAAGGCAACGTGCCCACAAATGTGACACCCGACAGTTGTTGACAACAACGATGAAAGAACAAAGATTGAAGAACAAAGAAGAACTCTGTTCAAGCAGGAAAGAGGAACTGGACAGAATACATGAGACAGATCAATAGCAAGAAAATCAGGCCAGCCGTGTTTCAGGTAGAGCACCTGTGTAAACAAAGTGATTTTGATCTCCATTGCTTATCTAAATGTATCTGGGTCTCAGCCTTTATTCTTCCTTGGGAGGAGACACACTTTTGCATTCCACTTCCCGAGGACCCTGAACAACTGCAGAGGCAGCAGCTCTGGGCATTCCTTTGAAGTCTGTACTAAGGAGGCCTTCGGAGCACAGCAGAAAGTGTGCTGCTCCATCATTAAAGGGTGCCATTAAAGCCAGGAAGCCAAAGCCTGCTGCAGCAGGATAAGCTACTTATTTATTTATTTTACACATTAAAAGAATATCGAGCTGACCTCAATAATGTTGTTCAAAGGGTCTCTGCTTGTTTACATGGGAGCTAACCAGCTCTGGGCCAGTATTGTGTTTTATGCGTCCTATCAATGATTTTTAGTGATTTTCTTTGAATAAAAATTTTAAAGGGCCAACTTTAAACATACAGCATTTCATTTAATCCAAGGAATAGATTCTTAGAGTAAACTAAAATAACGCTTAGGAAGAGCAACCATCAACAGTGCTCAATACTATGCAGAATGCGGTGGACTAGAAAAACACTTCTCCCAAATTCCAAACCCGACTCCACGTGTCTTAAATTCTAATTCCAATTTATTTCTCTAGCACACATTTTTCTGTTTGACGTTCGGATTTGCACAGAGCCTGATGTGCTGACGGTGCAGGAGAGCCATCCATGTCTCTCCATGGGCCTGTGGTGGAGCAGATACTGCTGTGACTAAGGAAAGCTCCACCCGGTGTTCTACAGATGCTAATCAGCAAAGGGCAGAAGAGAACAGCGATCTCGTGGAACAGATCGGTGTCTCTGCGCTTCTAGTCAGCTGGGCACCATTTCTGTGGCCGGGGGCTTCCTTTTCAGTTCCCCTCTCAATCTCCCAACTGTCTGCCTTAACACCTCCCCTGCGCCCGCCCCCCGCCGTGGCCGTGTGTACTTCCTGCGGCTTTATCCTCCAGAAGCAGCCTACCTGGGTCATTGCTTGCACATCACGCTGTCTACGTCTGTCTTGGAGAACCCGAGCGGTGTGGGAGGACAAAGAAGGAGTAGGTGGTGAAGTGGTGTTCAGGGGCTGGATCGCTCGCTATCTACCCTGGGGAATGGGAGGCATGAAAGGTACCCGCCTGAGATCCCAGGGCAACTCCTGAGAAGTCGGGAGTGGACACTTGAGAACAGTCTTCATGGCAAAGAGCGTTCCTGTGGCGTTCTTAGTAAAGCGTTTGAAAGACACAGGGTGAAGAGTGCCTGTAAAACAGCAGAGATGACTTTACCACCTCGCTGAATTGATTACTTGTAGAGATAGGGCTAATGAATTGAGGACAAGTAAAAAGAGCCAAAGTCAAATAAATGAGTGTTCTCACAGGACACCTCTGCAAGTTTATAGATGAGCCCTGGCCACCTGCAGGGGAAGAGCAGATGTTCTAGGAACAGCCCTCGTCAGGCCTGTTTAGAGCAATAGAACTCCATTAGAAGCAGAATAGAATACCCTGGTCTACAGCTTCTTAACCCCTTTCACCCCGCCCCATAACCTCAGACTGCACCGCCTTTCCTGGGCTCGATATTCTGGTCTACAACTTCAAAAGACTTCAGCTTTACCAGAGGCTAGACCAGATCTAGAAACTCATAGAATCAACTACCTAAACTCATAGGGGCTCACAGAGACTGAAACAACAATCAGGCAGCCTCCATGGGACTGACCTGGGCACTTTACATATATGTTACAGTTTTGTAGCTTGGTCCTCTTCTAGGTCTCCTAATAGTGGGAACTGGGTTTTTTTTCCCTGACTTGTTTACTGGTTTTTGGGACCCTACTCCTCCTCATACTGGTGTGCCTTGCCCAGTCTTTAAGGATGGGGAGGTGCTTAGTCTTCCTGTAACTTGATATGCCTTGTTTTGTTGATACTCATGAGAGACCTGCCTTTTCCGAAAGAGAGATGGTGGGGGAGAAACTGCAGCTGGGATGTAAAATAGAAAAGTGAGTTTAAAAAAGAAAACAAAACCAGTTCATGTATTAGGATCGAAACCTAGTGCCATTGTCCTTGGCTTCTGGTCAGCCTTCATTGTCGGCCAGGTCTAAAAAAAAAATAAAATAAACAAACAAAAAAGAAAACAAAAATAAAAGCAAGGGGGAAAAAGTCGAGTAGAAAGTTCTGGACCCTTCCAGGATGGCAGCTGTGGAGTCCTCTTTGATGAAACGCCAAGATCTCGGTCAATGCCACGAAGTCCGCTTCACTGGACTGTTGGAAACACTTTACTTCTCTGAGATCCCTGACGTCTCGTTTCTTAGAGACTTTGCTGGGGGACATCTATAATCATCATTTGTTTCTCTAATTACTTGTGATATAACCCATCCGTCACCTCATTATGTTTTTAGAACTTCTTCCCTTTCCTTGATGACAAAACTGCATTGGGAATCCTCCCATATGATCCCAGTCAGGGTGGCTGTCATCAAGAAGGAAAATTACAGCAAAGGCTGGGGAGGATGGTAGGGAAGGACCACCTGCTCACTGCTGGGCATCGTAAAATGCTGCAGCCACTGCAGAAGTCAGTATGAAGGTCTCTTCTCACTACTGTGACCAAGCATCCTCATAAAAGAAAACTTAAGGGAGAAAGAGTTTATTTTGGCTTACAGTTCGAGAGGGCTGTATTCCATCACGGCGAGGAAGACACCACAGGAGCAAGGGAAGCCTGGTGGCATGATCAAACACTGGTGTCACATTGCATCCAGTCTCAAGACGCAGAGAGTCATGAATGCATGCTAGGGCTCAGATCAATGCCTGCATTCTGCATGGTTCAGGATCCCTGCACATAGAATGGCCCCGCCCAGATTCATATGGGTCTTTCAACATGAATCAATGCAATCGCCACCATTTCCAGCGAGCATGCCTGGAGAGCTCCTTTCCATGGGATTCTAAATCCGATCAACTTGGCAGTTAAGTGTGCCCATCACTAGAGGGTTCTCAAAAACTAAAAGTAGGTGTACATTTTTTATCTTATTCCTCCTGACCTGGTGAATTTTTTTCCATGTATATTGTAGTCAGAGGCTGCTTGTTTGTTCCTGGACACCAGACCCAAAATAATCACACAGAAACTATATTAACTACAACATGCTCGACCAATCACTTAAGTATATTGCTAGCTAGCTCTTATACCTTAAATTAACCCTTTTCCATTATTTTATATTTTATCACGAGGCTTGTGGTTTGCCAATAAGGTTCCCGGGCTACACGTTTCCTTCGGCGGCTACGTGGCATCTCTCTGACTCTGCCTTCTCTTCTCCTCTATCTCTGCTTGGAATTCCCATCTTGCTCTGTTCTGCACTGCAATAGGCCCAAGGCAGCTTCTTTATTAACCAATGGTAATAGAACATATTCACAGCATACAGAGGGAATCCCACATCAGTATATGTGACCTTATTTATCGTGCATCCTTATTTACCTAAGGGTAAATGCTGGTGTTAGTAGGTCAACTGTAGAACAGAGGGAAAAGGGATCAGGTATATGGCTGTTATGACTTACCAACAGGACTACTAGGGAAGTCAGCTTTAGGAAAAGTCCTGGAGAGTCCAGTACTCAGCAGACCTTCATAATTAATTATTGTCAGCTCCTGGTGGAGATGGGGCAGCCACTAGGAGAGTCCTGAGACCAGTATTATTACTAGAGGTCACCAGTGAAGCTTTAGGAAAATGCTACGCAGGCATGAGATTTGCAAATGCACATTCAAAATTCTGATCAGAATATATACGTTTATATAGAATTGATGGTGATATTCACTCATGGATTCTCCTGAGGATTGCACTGTAATTAGCTACAAGTGGATTTTTCTTTGGACGGCCAACTTTCAAAAAAACGAATTGGAGACATATTTATTATGAAAGCTAAGTCTAGGCTTAGGCTTGTTCCTAACTAGTTCTTATTATAAACTAACACACACACACACACACACACACACACACACACACACACACACACACATATATATTTATCTAAGTTCTCTTAAGTGGCTTGGTTACCTTTATTCTGCACTGTTCATCCTGCTTCCTCTCCATGTGGCTGGTGACTCAGTTTTCTTCCTCTCTGATTTCTCTCTGTCCACAGAAGTCCTGCCTTACCTCTTCCTGCCTAGCTAATGGCCATTTATATCTTTATTAAACCAATCACAGAGAAAAACATCTTCACACAGTGGAAATGAATAACCTGCAACAAATAGCTTTTAACTATTCATTACCGAGTATTCTAAATTGATTCAGACTGCCCATATGTCAGAGATTATTGTGTTTATTTATTTTTGATTCTCAATGACATTTACTGATGTGGGTCACAAATCATCCAACTCCTTAGTAGTTTTGTGCAGTTTCAAACACACACTTCAGAGAACTATAGCCTCAGTCAAGGTTTGAGGGGTCTATTATTTAGAACTACTTGAGCTATTTACTGACAAATAAGATAAACTAATACATTTTCCAAGCCCTGTCTCAGGGAAGGAAGGACAGTTTCTGATGGAGCTGTTGAGGGTCTTGTTGAAGCACACAGGTAATGTAGACAATGCCTGGACTTCAGATCCAATGTACAGAACACTGCTCGCTCTGCCTGAGATCAAGGTAGAGAACAGTTCAGCAGGGGCTCCTGAGGAGACCCAGACAGCTCTGTTGTTTGACTCCTTAATCTGCCAGTCTCTAAATCATAAATGGCAATAGTGGCAGAAGAAGATGAAACTTAAGTTCCATTCATCCATAACAGTGAATTCCAGTGAGTGAATTGGGATTTTGGAGCAAGATCATGACACCCTCAGTGGAGGGTGTTCCACGTAAGAATGACTCCTGGCATGAGACCATGGCACAGATGGAATACTCAATCACGAGGCACAAAGTGAGATTATGTCTGCAGCGAGACATAATCTCCTAGACTCTCAATGTTATAAAGTTAGAAGTTCATCACAAATACTAGGTGGTACACTTTGAGTCAAGTCCAAGCCTGGCAGGGGTGTGCATACCTGTAGCATAGCTCTTTGGGAAGACACAGGTGGTTCATACCTGTGTAGTCTTCTCCCGTGGATTTCTTTGACAAGCTGAAGGGAGAAAACAATTTCCAAGCTTGATTATAGTAAGTGGTCTCATGATGTGATTTCATGTTGACAGGAGTTGCTAGCAAAGATAATCACCAAAGAAAGAAAATCTTCCTGATGAGTGAAGTTATAAAGCAGAGAACCTGGTCACAAACTCCGTGAAAAAAGCTGTGGACTTAGGGGGAAAGTCAGGCTCATTTCTGGACATCTGCTAATGCTAAGAGCTGACAGAAGACCAAGAAGAAGGAAATTGAATGGCCAGAAACAAGAAGGTGTTGAACAGGAAGGACACTGGGGCCGGGATCAGATAGATAACACATTGAGCAATCACAGAGATCTAATAGGAAGCTCTCAGGATGGAGTAGCCACTCAACAGTGACAGACAGGATAATGTGGTCAGATGACATTAGCCACCCTGTCATTGACTTGCCAGTTCTGGCATGATAGACATGAATATAGTGGTCTTGCCATATTTCTGGTATTATTTGATCATGAACAAAGACCCAATTATGTTCCTGCTTATTGGTCTTTGTCTTTTAATTGGAACTAGTTCATATTTAATCACCACATTCTCAAAATTTACAAGTTTTTTACATTTGCCCCCTTACTTTGTATTTAATCTCTTAAAATGTAAGGAGACCTCACCAATCACAGAATAAATGGGTTAATAAGTTTACCCCTTTCAGTTCTATTTGCAAGGATTTGTGGATTGAATTCAGGCAACAACCAAGCACATTTCCTGGCTGAGCCATTTTGCCAGTCCCTTTGTGTGACCTTTTACTGTCTCTGACCTAGTCTCTGTAAAGAGTCAACATCTAGGAAATGCCTTGCTCTTTGTGTAAGGCAACTTCAGACATTTTTCTCCATATTTCAAAAACTGCATTTTGTCATGGAGATACCAGAACTACGCTCTTTCTGGGAGATGAGAGAAGGGAGTGTTTTCTTTAGCTCCTTTAATTATTTTAAGTCTCCTTTTTGTTTCTTCTTTTGACTTCCTACCTTTCTCTCTTCCTATTAACAGATCTTTATTTTTCATTGTATAAACTTGGTTCATCTGAATAAAAACATATTTTAAGTTATTTTATTTTAGAACAAATTAGGGCATCCTACCTTTCTAGACAGTGTTTGCTTTTCTTCTAGATTTAGACACACAAAAATTCTCTACTTCACACAGTACTCCATGAATACTTAATTTTATCTACAGCAGTCCAATGGTGTAAGAAGATTATGAAGGCATATATGGACTTTTGTACTTGTGAAATTTATAATCTCGCATTAGTCACCTGACCACAAGCATAACTAAGGAAATGTGTGGTGTCTGAATGAGAGATAGAGCACTCTTTGACTATAAGCCTATGTGATAAACCATGCTCAGGGTTCTGATTAGTTATAATGACAGGGTGGAAAGACCCAGGAAGAACATCTGGTTATAGGATGCATTTCATGATGCAGAAAATGAGATAATATTGGAGGGACAGAGGAGAAGTCCCCTGGGCAGATGAGTAAAAGGAAAGATTGTGTGAGGGGAGGTTAAGGCAGGCGACATGGGGTATACAAAGGTTTGGCTCTTTTGTAGAAAATAAACGAGTGAAAAAATAGAACAAGTAAAAACAACTAACCTAAAAACAACTAACCACAATATCACAGCACTAAAAATTTCCGGGCTGTGAGTGACTCATGAAGATGCTGGAGATCAAACCTTACTTTCATAGCTGCTGCAGAAGAGAAGCCAGCAAGAGAAGCACATAGGGCAAGAGAAGGAGTAGGGTCAACAACCAAATCCCCACAGCAAGAGAAGAGGTGAGGTCAGCAGCCTGGATCCCAACAACAAGAGCAGAGGTGACAGTCAACAGCCTGGATCCCAACAGCAAGACAAGAGGTGACAGTCAACAGCCTGGATCCCAACAGGCCAATGAAAGAAAGGAGAGCTGAGTTCAGTCTTTGTGCCACATCTCCTGCTATAGCTTTGGCAGCAGAAACTACTGAAAACCTTTATGCAGAGCATGGCAGGGCCAGTGTGCTTTCCATACTGTGGGCAGAAGAGACAACTGTGCAGATCATGGCTTTGAGAGCAGCCCAACAGCAATGCCATTAAGAGGCTGCTGCAGAAGTGTGAGTAAGAGTCACGCGGTCCGAGGGAGGGTAACCGTGTTCAGTATTGTAGGCAGCTAGAATTTGTTCTGCCAACAAATCCTAGCTACCGGTATATGGGAGTAACGCAATAGTGTGTGGCTTTCTTCTAAATGCTCACAGCAGACAGGACTAGGCTCTTTAAAGGGAGTTCTCAAATCATATAAAGACCCTCATCAGTTGATATTAACAATTTCTTTAATTTTTCTGTTCAAACAAAGAATTAAATTCCCAAGCTCAGCAGAATGAAGACTCCCTCTATAGCAGAGACTCCCCTCACCAGAACAGGAATCCATCTGATCACCCTGGACTTTCCCAGAACCTGGTAAGGATTTGCACAGAAAATGAAAGGAAGTTGGTCGGTTTTGCTAATAGTCAATTATTACTGTTGTAATTGTTTACGTTCAGGTGGTCAGGTGCAATTCTGCGTACAATGAAAAAAATGAGAATTTCTTGGTTTTCAAGAATATAAAGTATTGAAATTATTAAATATTTCTGCACATATTTTATTTGCAACAATTTTTATTGATAGATGAAATAAGACCAAATATAGACCCTGCTGAGACATGTTGGTTACGTTACTGTCATATAATTATTCCACCAGACCAGAGATTTTGGAGTTTATTTAATCAGATTCTAGACCCTCACGGACCTCTCTTTCCAGCTTCTATCACTATTAAATTTTCTTTTCTTTTTTTTTTTTTCCAGACAGGGTTTCTCTGTAGCTTTGGTGCCTGTCCTGGAACTAGCTCTTGTAGACCAGGCTGGCCTCGAACTCACAGAGATCCACCTGCCTCTGCCTCCCGAGTGCTGGGATTAAAGGCGTGCGCCACCACCGCCCGGCTACTATTAAATTTTCTTGAGCGATTAGTTTGGATATCTGCGCCCTTCTCTGCTCTCACTGACCCGATGTCAATGTCTGAGCTGGGCTTGCTGCAGGGACACGAGAAGATTTCCAGACATGGCGGAGGCTACTCCCTCATTTAATTTTGTAACGATTTTATCCCTAGTTCATTTCCCTCAGCTTCCCTACTTGCCTTTTTTAATGTATGCTCATCGGTTATAAATCATCCCATTATGCATGCTGTACGCATGCACACCTGTTACCGCTGCTGTTTAATGGGTCGGATAAGGTCTGCCATAATTAGAGTCTATCATTTCCTTTGTCTGTTTGCACATGTAAACTCCATGTTCAGGCTCAGGAATGTTCCAGCTTCGTTATCCTCATTCTATCTGTTCTCCCACTGTCCTTGAGAACTATTTTAAGTCCGTCTCCTGAGAGCTAACATTTATCAGCTGCCACTGCTTTCTGAGCAGATGACTTCATACCTACTTGTTGCGGGAGGTCCTTCCGCTCCTCCAGCCTATAGCCGCTGAGATACCCGCCCATTGGGGCGTGGTCTCTCTCCCTTTAAAAAAGCGGCCACTTCCTTCTCTCGCTCTCTTCACTTCCTGCTCGGCTGGCGGCTAGACTCCCTTCCTGGTAGTACAGAGGGCTGACGGTGATCTGTAAGTTTTTTTTCCCCTTTAAATAAATACTACCCTGTTAATTATAATTCCAAACTGCTGTGGCATCGTTTGTGACTTACGTCTACACCTACTTCACCAAGGAAATAATAGACGTCAAAAGGAATCCTTTTTTAAAAAACCCTCTTTATTCAAAAGCTAGTGTCTATATCCACTGTCTTTTCTCTTGTTTACTGGCTTTAGTTTTCATAAGGTAGTAGGTTCTAAGCTTTGCCTCCACTTGACAATGTATAAATATATTCTTGCCTGGACTGAAACACTTGTTGATAAACACAAGAAGTTAAACTGATAGTTTCAATATTTATTAATAAGGCTGATACAACAGCCGGTATACAGCACAGTTTTCATAAGTTATCAAGATACAACTTGTGTACGGTCACAAAACCAATACATGTTTTTACATAGAGTGAAACTCAAGACAGATTTACAAGCATTTTGTTCTACACAATTCTCATGTATTTTCAGGTCAGTTTATACAACCAATAGCCCAAGAATTTGCATTTGTTCATTAAATTTTTTTCAGAGTATTAGGTAGACAAAGAAATAATAAAAAGATTTGCAAATCACCAAGAAAGCATGCAACACATGGTCAGAAATGGGACACATCTCCAAGTACTTCATGTTTTATTGGAAACAAATTTTATTAGGTTTTAAACTTAGACAAGAAACACCCCTTGAAAGAGACATGTTGGTAAGATATTAGCACACACATTGGTCAGTACGGGAGCACCGGAGCACATCACTGAACACAGACATAGACACAGTTGAATGAGAATCACAATCACATGCTGACTTCCAGAGGATGGGGTTAGTTCAACAGCTGCTGTGTTATCAGAGGTCTAGCTATGTACAGGGTAACAGATTCAGAAAATGCTCTCAGGCTTCCTATCGAATAAAGAAATTGATTAAATGATTTTTGTTGACAGTGCATCTTTAACAACAGCTACACGAGACATACAGAAAGCATAGATATGTCATATTCCATGAGACTGTCAGCTTCACTCATTCATTCTTGTTACACTAGAGGCCAACAGCTATTCAGGGAAAAGCTCCTGATGAGTTATCAAGCGTTCACTTTCATTTCAAACTCAAAAGGAGGGAAAGTCTCTCCTGTCATACATATATTTATAAACACATTTTGCTGTAGTTGACTAATTTTGGACTATTTGACATTATAGCAATTAAAATAAGTTTTAAAAAATATTGTTAGTTATGATTTAAATAATAAAGTAAAAAAATACTATAGACATCTTTATGGTATTTTAATGAAACGAAGCATTGGTTAAATCATTTCTCATAAATTGGGCACAATATAGTAACAAATCATTTATTTTACTTCACATCACTGCCACCACTATTGTTACAATGCCTACCACCAACATCATAACAGCCATTCTATAATGAGAATCAATATCAGCTGGTTACCAGCTATAATTTTCCCAGGATACAATTATGCAAGTGTGTGTGATTCCCCAAATCAACCTCATAGATATGCAGAGGATGTATATTTAACTCTCATTAATTACTAAAATATGGACGGTATTAAGGATCAAGGGCAAGTGCTATCTCTTAATGTTGAGTATTGTTCTTTGGAACAGAAATGCTAATCAAACAAGTTCAGAATCACCAAAATTTTTCTTAATATTAAGTAAAACCAGAGAAAACACCAACATCTTGCTACGAGTGTCACGTAATCATCTGTAGCAATGATTCTATAATTCCCTGTTTTTATAAAAATCCACTCTGTGCTTTTTCTTCTCCGGTTGAAAGATTCCTTACTACTCATCTTTAAACCAGCAAGCGACTTCCATCTCTGATGACTCAGTGGACTAGCAGGGAAAACAAAATGCTTCTCAAGGGGTAAGTGCTGCAAGAAGTTTGATAACCTAGTGATTAGAGATTATAAACTTTGTTACTGTTAAGATAGAAAAGCTAATTCTAGTAGTAAAACATAAAATAAAAAAATGGAAAATCATGTGTTGTGTTATTTACCAAAAAAAGTAAAAAAAAAACCACTAAGAGCCCCATTTGCAATTAAAAAAGAAAGAGTTCCGTGGTGAGAAGGGCCAGTGGCATCCCTCCAAGTGCATTCCTGTAGGAATTGGTGTTGCATAGAACAAGTCCAGTTACAACCTAGGAGCCTGGTCAGCTGCACACTGGCAGGACCTTTTTCAAGGGGAATGCTGGTGCATGACAAGAAGTCCTGTCGTTGACTCTCGATTGATCTCATTGATCTAGCCCTATGGCTACTCCCTTGGAATGGAGGGGCGGCTGCCCTAGAAGGGCTTGCATTATTTCAGGCGTAAGAGCTACTCCTGTTGATTTTGTTCTGGTGGGCCTTCTGAGTGTGTAAGTTGTGACAAGAACGGAGTAAGCTACCTGACTGTACATCCTTCCACCAAACCCTCGGAGTACCAGAGACTGTAGAGCAGGCTAAGAGATGGACCCGAGTTGCCTGTGAAGAGCTTTTGATGTCCCACATCCTCTTAGACCCCCTTCCTCCCCAGTTGTGACTGGTTACAGGTTTCCAGTACAAGTGTCTGCTGGAAATATCCATGGCAACCACCAATATATCTAGTAGTCTCTAAAAATAAATGTTAGCAATATCCTATCTTCGAAAATTTGCATCCCCCATGTTCACTTAGAAGACTATCAGTGAGTGGTAAATGGTATTGCATTGGGAGGGGAGAAGAAAGAAAATAGGGAAAGAGAATGTTGGTATTTTAGGACAAAAAAAAGTGAACTTGTATTTTTTTTAATGAGTATAAGATATACAATTTGGCATATACTAGAAATGTTTACTTCTAGCATCTTGCATTACTTTCAAATTTAATGTTTTTTTTTCCAAAAATGAGAAAATTCAATATCCAGCCAATATTTTTGAGATGATTTCCTACTATCCCAATAAAACCTCATCTTAAATAAGCTAACAGTTTTTAGTTCAAGTACTCTGAAAAACAATTTTGTTTATTTTGGGTAGAATGTGGTAGTGGAATAAGAGCTGTGGCTTCAGAAAATTTTGTATGACAAATAACTTTTATTTAACATTCTATCTTTTTCAGGTTAAATGGAAGTCTATTAAAGTGGAAGTTGAATAAAACGAGTCTTGGAACAATTTACTGTTTTTATTCATGCTTATCCTTGGTCGGAAGTTGTTTCTCACGTATAAAATTTGTGAATTAAAAAGCTATACAATAATTGTTTTTCAATTTGTATTTGGGAGTGTGCTTTCCTAGTTCCTAGACCTCTTTATTTGATCATCCTGGCATCCTGTTAGGAGGGATCGGAAAACACCATTATTTAGGGGGAAGAGAATTTGATCTGCGTTTGAGAAGTGGTAACGTGAAAGGTCAGTAGCAGAATCAGGACCAGACGCCAGGACTTCAGCCTCGGCTGAGCGCAAGTCCTGCGGCTTCATGCTACTTTTTATTTATTGACACTGGTGGTGGATAGGGAGAGAGTGCTTCGTTTTGGTGATGCACACATTGCTTGTTTGGTTCTATATTATTAAAATAGATCAAATGTATTTCAATTTCCAACATTGATTCCCCCCCCTCCCCCAGCCTTTCCCAACATTAGCTTTCTAACGATGATATCACCAACAAGAAAGCAGAACAGGAGAAAGGACTTGAGGGTGTTGTCAGGGTGTTCATTATATTGTTATTGAGAATAGAGAAAAACCACAGAAAAATTAGAAAGTGACAACAGTTTAATCAATGTCAGATGATAAATATGATTTTTTTTTGCCAGAACAATAATTTGATGTCTCTGACAATACATTATGCAGGAGGAAGGCAATACGTAGAATGACGCATGTAGGGCAGCTCCTCATGAATGAGCAAACCTCCTCATAGGACACACCAGTTAACCTAGAGGCCTTGATGTGCTGAAAGTGCCTTGACTTAGTGGAACATTATGGAGACTGTAATGGTTTCAAACAAGGTACATGTTTTGCGGGTCAGCATTCTCTTTTAATATCCAGTCACTAGTTTTTTGTTTTATTTCTAGGTAAATGCAGTTTAATTTTAACCTACGATTATCTTCACTCTTCACTATTTTAACTTACACCAAAAGGAGATGTGCTTCTGCCGGATAGAATCCAGACCTAGCGCTGTATAGCTTCCTAATGTAGACATAGGGAAAACATGCACGGTCCAATCCCAAATCCATTGTTCACAACTCCTGCTTCATTTTCCCCATCAACACAGTCACCTTCTGGTCCTGTAGACAACTCATAGGTGCATCTCAGGTCAGAATTCCAAAGCAGGAAGTTTTATGAGAATATAAGACAAAGAGTTTTGTACTTATCAAAACCGAGCTTCACTCGACCCGTCCTTTGGAACAAGGTTTCTGTGTGCACAAACAATTGCTTTCACTTTACCTTTGACCGCCATAGAAAAACCTCTATGCCTCTTCTTTAGCTTCAGCCCAGGCTGCTCCAAGACAGCCATGTCAAAAAGTCAAATCTCCTTCCGCAGCTTCTCTTCACAGCTTTGAGAAATCCAGGGTCTCGGGCCTGTTTTCATCGGTTTGCTTCCAACACGTGAACTTTAGGAGGCATGTTGTAATCCACAACAACGCGGTGTGTTGGCTTCTTGTTTCCTACCCCATGTTTGCCCCTGAAAACATGGATCAGCACAGAAGTGTTCAACTCCAGTCTCCCTCTGAGGCTACGGAGCTCCGCTTCCACACCCTGAGCAGACACAGCTTCAGTGTGTTTGAGTAGGCGTGGCTAACAGTTTGTGCCAGTTTACTATTCTCTTCCTCAGATCCACTTTGTCAAGCCAGAAACAGGCCTCTCCAATCAACGTCTTCTTCATGAACTTCCCTCCATTGGAGAAAAGCAGAATCTAGAGAGCAAAGTGAGAATTATACCGTGTATATCTGGATACACACACACACACACACACACACACACACACACGTACGTTTTTCAACTTTTTGAGACTTTTTTTCATCAACGAATCACAAGGAAGAAAGAGAGACATGAGGATATAGAGTAACTATTTGAAAGAAAGAAGAAATAGTATTAAAATATCTATCAATTAGTCCAGATTAACATTTCTGTGAAGGATAGGCAACTATGACATATACTGGGAAAGCTGATTCTAATCAGATATGCTTAAACTGATGCAAAATTTGATATTTAAAATCTGGAATTTCAGATATAACTATAACTTCTGCTTTTTTGAATTGGGTGTTTCTCATAGTTTTTTAATCACTAGAGTCCCTGCGATCATATTAAGTCAGCTTCATAAAAACTCATTATGCTTTTTTTTCTGAAAACTCCCCTTTCCTAATTTCTGGATGACACCTGTGTTTTCAGATGCTTTAGAGTTTTGTCCTTAATATTTTATTCCTTCCTACCTTCATTTTAGCTAACTCTGTCAGTGAGGCTTAACTTTGTTTTTCAAATATATATGCATATATAAATATAAATGTATGTACATATGCATATATATATGATTACTTACATATATTGCTGAAACTTTAATTTGCATGTATGTATGTCTGGCGAGTCCAGAAGAGAGTGTCAGAGCTCCAGAAGCTGAAGGTAGAGGGGTTGAGAACCAGATGACATGGGCCCTGGTGGTGAACTTGGGTCCTCTGGAAGAGCAGTATGTACTTTGGACCACCAAGTTATCCTTGCAGGCCTGAACTTGTCTTTGTTACTTATGTTTTCTCCATCATGAAATGGTGTCATATAGCTGCATCTCTTCCCCCTTATCCAAATTTCTCCCCCTTCCCTTGTCTACTGAAGGCATGCTATGTGAAAATAATTCTGCTAGATGGAGGGGAAAAGATAATGAAAATTAGGCCTTACCATAGAGAAGGAGTGGCAGGTGAGCGCAGACATTATTGTATAGGAGAAATTTTGTTGAGTCCCATAAGAAGTAAAATAATTTGTGAATGTGTTCTGAAGTATACTTAGGGTTCTCAGTCAAAAAGTGTACTGAAAGATGGAAGATGGTGATACATAAGAAGGAAGCTTTGAAGGAGAGGAAGATATGAGCCAGGAACTCAAGGCTTAACTTAAAAAGACTCAAAAGTGTCTGGAGTACTGACTGAGTGGGAAAGCGACGAAGACCCGAGACCAAAGCAACATAACTAGAGCTCATGGTGGAGGACTCTGAGTGATGCGAGAAAGATGACGCCTTACTGGACAGCTTTAACGGAAAGCAAACTCAGTTTAATAAAGAAAACTCTGGCAGCAGGGTGCTGAAATGAAAAGGCGAGACATCAGAGAGAAACGGACCAGGTGAGCTACCAAAATTCTGCAGACACCGAAGAAAGGAGCCAAGAGTGAGCGTGAGCGTGGGAGCGAGAGCAGCCCACCTAAATTAGCAGAGGAGACGAAAGGGTTGGCTGCTGATTGGATGGACGGAACAGAGCAAGAGGGTCAAAGGGGTCCTGCGGTGATACTTGATGATTATTATATAGTATATGATCACTATTTAAACACTGAATAATTGGATGAGCAACACATATAATGTGAATGAGAAAGTTGGTCACGGTTACAGGACACAGTTACCTGAAGAGAATGACCCGCAGGACTCAGGCTGAACCTGAAGGTTTCGTTGAAGGAAGGCTCCCGGTCATGCCTGCATACCCTTGTCTTCTTCTTGATAACCTTCTTTTGAGTAGAGATGTTTATCACATATATTTTCACATATAAATCTGAAAATAGGAAGTAATCCCGGTGAGTGTCCATTATCCACTCATAGTGCTTCCCGTTGTGCGGTGATGAACACAAGCACAGGAAATTCTACACAGTTTGTTGCAGAAAGCATAAAGTGATTGGAAGTATACAGCTTTCTTAGAAATTTAAGTTAGTTTTCCTGTTGTTCATTAAGTGTATCTCTCCGATTTATATATTTAAAAATCTAGCGGAAGACTAGGAAATTACAAATTATATAAATTAAAATTTATAATTTATAAATCTCTAATTTATATGCTGGAAAATTTTCTAGCTGAAGGCTAGGAAAATGATTTTATCCTTTAAGTGAGAAGTAAAGCAAGTTCTTGTTTCATAGTTTTTCTAATGTATTTCATGCACACATAAAAATTTCGGTAGAATTTCTTAGAATATTTAAGACATGGTACTAGTCAACTAGTAGATATCTTGTTTATTATCACGGAACTAGATACCTGGTAAGTGATCCGGAGACTTAAATTTGTAGGTAATATTTCTGCACTGGAGAATTTCAACTGTTAGTTGTTCCCCGTCTGTTTTCATTTCTTTTTTCAGGGCTAGCTTGATCTCTCCCATCACTTGAGTTTTGGCTAGAAGATTTAATGAAAACAAGTTGAGGAAGCATCGGCGCTACTTGTTAAATGCTTAGCTTAATCACTTCCATATGTTCCCTTATGGGATTTTTATCAAGCATTAAACACTTTGTTGTATGCTATGGATATGAGGCGCAGTCCAAACCCTCAAGGACTAAATAGTTTCATGAGATCACATCATTCAGATACTGGTAACAAAGAATGCTAAATACGACGGTAGCCTATCCACCAGGGAGAAAAAAGAAACCGTAAGCAGATGTACCACTCAGCTGCAGAGTCTTAGGTTTGAAGAGGTGGCTGATGACCTTGTAGGAAGAAAGACAAACACGGAAATTACAAAATTCTAATAGACTATGTAGGCATTAGAAAGGCTTTAAAATGTGGCATATTGTTCGCCAACAGTTGTGTATCATCAGCTTGCTCACGAATACATGGTAGCGTAACAAGTCTCACTGCATGGAGTTTCCAGTGCCTGTTTCCTTTGTTGATATAGACAGTTGTGATGTGTAATGACAAAACTGTACAAGGCAAAAGTACTGCTCAGGTAAAAGCAAGCCAAGCAGGCAGGGTCGGGAGACTGTCTGGGCCGTGAACCGGCTAAGCCATTAGGCCGTCCACCCAGGAGGCCTGGAGTCCAATTCCACATGGGCGCCAAATGAAGAAGGACGCTTATAAGAAATCCCACACTAGCTCAGAATTGAGAAATAGCCGGTTATGTATTTAGGGATAGACTCACAAATCAGAATCCTCTGCTTAAACGGAGACCAGAAGCCAAATCCAGCAGCTGGAAAGAGAGCGGACCCATGTTCTACATCGGCTTATAGAGCATAAGAGGCCATGCCCCAGTGGGTGGGTAACCACAAGCTGTAAGATTTCCTACAGCAGATGTTAATTGTAAACTAGATTCATTTTAATTTCTATTGCTGTTTTACCTTTCTTTTTCATTGAAGGAACATTTCATGCCACATGAAACCTGTTATTAATCTACCCGTTTCTCTATTAATTCATGAACTCATCCAACTCCTATTTGGTTCACTGTTCTACTTTGGGATTAGCCAGCAGAAGGGATACGGTATGTATAAAATGCCGAAGCATGGATGTAAGTTTATTTTTAAGCGAGAATCTTACATTTCTAATGCCGATAAATATAATCCACATAATCAAGACTCTTCTGAATTTTTAACAGCACAAATATAGCCCGAGAACAAATGCTCGAGAGCACATTGTCGGCAGCTGTGCTCAAAACAAAATATAAACTTAGAAATTTTAAATAATCGTCTTGGCTCACAGGATTTTTCACCCACCGGGAGGAGATAGTTTAATTAGAGATTTCGATGGGCGAACAAAGGAATAGGAAGAAAGATTCTGAATTTTGTAGTGACTTGGTTCCAAAGAGAACGTGACACGAGACCTCGTCCTGGGAAAGGCTAGAGCTGGGAGGAGGTTAAGGACTAACTGAGGTGCAGGGGAAAGGAATCCTTCTAGAGAGAAGGAGAAGCATGTTAGCAAACAGGACTATCACATGGGGAATCCAGGCCTGAAGGGCAGCCGGGCGCTCTTCACTGGGGCTGCATCCGCAGCTTTGTTTACATACCCAGAGCACAGGCAGCTATTGCAAGTCTTTCAATATAGCTGCCGACAATGTCTGCTCAAACTTTTGTTTCAGGAGATATATTTATACTTTTTAAAAAAAAATCAGAAGGGCCTTGCTGGTAAGGATTATATCTCTCAGCATTAGAGTTTAGAATTCTAATTTAAAAATAAAATATAAAGCCAAGCATTTTATTTTTTTTTTTTACTAATAAAATAAGGATTTTATTAATAAATGTCTAAAAAACATGTGCATCAAAATAAAAATAGCTAATGCTAAATTTAGAAGCCTCCAAATAATATACACCACATTGATATTTTTAAGCTTTATATAGAGCTACATTATAAATTTGAAGTTAAAACTGTCAATGCTAACAACATTGATCATACAGAGAAACTCAACTGCAGTGAAATAAATACAAAGGGTGCTTAGTTTTGGTCCTTGTGGAGAAAGGACTAAATTGGACTTTTTTTTTTTTAAACAGGACTTTAGTCACATAAAGGGAATACAGATGACAACTGCAACATTTTGGTGTTGATTCTCGCAATCCTTTATATGTCACCGGTCATAATAGCAATGAATTCCTCTTGATTTATTTCCCCATCGCCGTCTTTATCAAACTCTTCTATCATAGCCCGAAGTTCTTCATCACTCAGATTTTCGCCCAGTTCTCTGGCAACACGTCGCAAATTCCTCAGGCTTATTTTACCTGAATCGTCATCATCAAATAGTTTAAATGCTTTCAGTATCTCTTCATGTGGATCTCTTTCCAATATCCAGTCTGTCACAACTTCATTAAAATCTTGGAAGGTGATTTTGCCTGTGGCTTCTCTGTCATAATCTTTAAGAATCTTCAGCACATCAGCTTTTTTCACATCAAAACCCAAGGCTCTCATTGCCACCTTTAATTCATGATAATCTATCGCGTGGTCTTTGTCGGTATCAAAGAGCTCAAAGGCATCTTTAATTTCTTGCTTCTGTTCTTCAGAGAGCTCTCTTCGCTTTTTCCTCTTTGTTTTGTCTACTACAAGATCACTTCTCAGAGCTAAACTCATTTTCTCTTCCGACCGAGATGTTCCGCCCAGGGCCTTTTCCAGGAGACAAGCCAAGCATTTTAAATAGCCATTCCTCCAGCGTGAAGGGAAACAACATATTTACAAGTAAACGAGGAATATTGTTTTATGTACTTTTCAAATTTTCAAAACACTTGGCTCAACAACAAATGTGACCTCACAAGTTCTACATCAAACCCATGGTGACACTATTTTCACAGAGGTATGTGGAATTCATTCAAAGCTGGAAATAGGAAATATATTTTGACACCCATTTTGGACAATCATCAATAATTTTGATACTATGTCAAGACTTAACTAGATGTAGTTTCTTTTTTAAAAAAATATTTATTTATTTATTATGGATACAATATTCTGTCTGTGTGTATGCCTGCAGGCCAGCAGAAGGCACCAGACTCCATTACAGATGGTTGTGAGCCATCATGTGGTTGTAGGGAATTGAACTCAGGACCTTTGAAAGAGCAGGCAATGCTCTTAACCTCTGAGCCATCTTTCCAGCCCCCTAGATGTAGTTTCTTGAAGGTTATGGGCAAAGTAAGATCAGAGGAAATGGACACTTCTGAAGTTTCAATTTAATATAAGGTAATGATCAGAAAACTGTGAAATTATTTTAATAATGTTATTATTAAGAAGGTTAAAAGGTGATTAAATTTCTAACTCCAAAAGCTTAAATAAAAGCAAAAACAAAACAAACAAAAAAGGCTAGAAAGTAACAGGAAAGAAATAATAGAAGGTAAAAATAAAAATCTGTGAAGCAGAGAATTAAACAGATTATAGATCTCATTAACATATCAAAATTCTTGCATTTTGACACATATTAGCACTCTAGAAAGTGTTAGACTATGGCATGTGGGCCTTACGTATGACATTTTAAAGTTCTGTGTTGTAAACATTTGGGTACACTCTAATAATGTTTCGCTTACATTTTGTTCACAGTTTGTTGCAGACCGCAAACCATAAATCTCATCCAATGTATTTACTTGAACCTGAGGGGGCCAGAGTTCATTTTGGTTAGTTAGCTTATTTGTGAAGCAAAGCTCCCCATATAGCTCAGACTAGCCTATAACTCGTGATCCTTCTGCCTCAGCCTCTGAAGCTCTGCTTTCAAGCATGACACATCAAGCCTGGGATGTTCTTTGGACATTGGAAGTGAGAATGAATTTGCACCAAACCCGATGACTTGTGTGTTTCCTCCCCGAAAGCCACAGGGCAGACCAAGAGAACTCTCACAAGCTTCTGACCTCTTCACGCACACTGCGGCACAACCCTAGCCTTAATAAATGAATAAGGGTTACTGAAAGGGGGAGGTGCCTAGTCTTAATTACAGCTTCTTATGCCATGTTCAATGGATATCCCTGGGAGGCCTGCTCTTTCTGAATGGAAGATGGAGGAGGAGTGGATCTGGGCGAGAGGGAGGTGGGAGAGGAATGGGTACCAGGAGGAGGGAGGACAAACTGAAGTCAGGATGTATTGAAAACACATAAACAGACAAAATACTACCAAAACATTCTTAAAAGAATGGCAAACCCATTCCAGTCCATTCGATCTTTAAAAGGTCTCTCTCAGGAAAGTAAAAAAAAAAAAGTCCAGTGTAAAAATGAAAAAGATGGACAACATTTAGAATAACAATCTTTTTTTAAAAAATATTTATTTATTAT
>NC_022025.1:8597067-8602062 GCF_000317375.1 Microtus ochrogaster | reverse complement strand
TTATTATTATATGTGAACTCTATAGAATATTGGGCTTTATTGTGATATTCTTCATACATGCGTACAATGTAACTGGGTCAAATGGTCACTTTCCTTGATCCTCTGTTCTCCCCACGCCCCCTCCCTGACCGGCTCTCTTGGAACAAGAATTCTCACTGTAAAGTGCGGTGGAGGAAGAGTCACACACTATGTGGAGCCAACAGAGGTGGACATCAGTCAAAGCCTTAAAGTTACCGAAGCATTTTCCCCCTGGGAAATACACTTTCTAGGCCAAAGCCGCCTTTCTGGGCCCAAACTCCACCACCAATTATCTGTTGCTTCCTGCCTTCTCACTTGGCAGAGAGGGAGATGAAAAACCTGTTAATTAAAGTTCCCGAGCCCTCACACTGTCTGCAATGCTTCTGGGAAGTTCAACCTCACATCCCCCGCTGTGTGATATTTGTAAAGCGTTTGATAAGTTTCCGTCTGTGTAAAGACTTTTCCAGCCTGCTTTTTAAGTTTCTCCTTGAAGAGAGAAAAGGACATGTTTACTGAAGTCATCTTAAAGCAGGTTCTTTTGAGTGACTTTGTCTTCTGAAGCCGACGTTTGTGTGAAGATGGAAAGAAATCTGTGTGTCTCCTGTCTTCACAGGGGGGCCGCTGGCTCCAGGTCCCAGGGCACCGTGTACATAGGAGACGTGTGATAATATTTTGGAATAAGGGGTCAATGGCAGCAGAAAAAGACTTCAAACAACGTCTGTGTCTTGATGTCTTGAAAACCATGCTTCTTTGATTGTATTTAAAAAGCAATATTTTAAAGTTAGGAGAAAAATGATTGAAAATTTTCTGTACAATGAAATCATAAATATTTGAGCGATAGGTCTGATTAACCTGATTTGAATGCCACATAATGTATGCATGAATTAAAATATTATCTGGTCTCCTTAGTAAATTGGGAGCCTAGGAGCCATGGAAGAGGATAGAAGGGGAGGAGAGAGGAAGGGAGGTGAGAAGAGAAAAATGTACAGCTCAATGAAAATAACGAAAAAGAAATATCATCTGGTAGCCTATAGATGTGTATAACTATAATGGGCCAATTTGCAGAACTAATAATAATAATGCTACAGAGAAAGGAATTCTACAGTGTAGCACAAACATAGAAAGAAAGAGAATAAAGCGGATATTGTGGCACACGCCTATAATCCCTGCATTTGGGAGGTACAGACAGGAGGCTCAAGAGTTCAAAGCCAGCCTCGGCTACACAGTGAGTTCAAGTCAACATGACTTACATGAGACTCTATTAGAGATAAAGAAAAGGGGGCAATAGAGGTAGAGAGATACGAAGTATATGTTTCAAAATTAGACCAAATAAGATTTGAAGTGAAAATGAAAAAATACAGCTCGTACCGATAATCGATAATCTTGGTTTGAGAGTATTAATGAATAAGAAACACCTGGAAACAAAAACTAAATAAGATAAATGAATATTATAGGTAGAGAAAAATATTAAGGCAATATTACATAATGTATATGTGGTGGTTTGAGTAACAATGGCCCCCATAGACTCATAGATTTGAAGGCTTGGTCACCAGGGAGTGGCATTATTAGGAGGTGTGGCCTTGTGGAAGAACTATGTCACTGGGCGGGGGTTGAGGTTTCAGATGCTCAAGTCAGGTCTGGGGTCTTTCTTCCTGCTGTCTGCTGATCTGAATGTAGAACTCTCAGCTCCTTCTCCCGCACCATGTCTGCCTACGTGCTACCACGCTCAACATTATTCCAATAATGGACTAACCCTCTGAAATTGTAGCAAACTCCAGTTAAATGTTTTCTTTTTTTTAAAATAAGAGTTGCCATGGCCATGGTATCTCTTCACAGCCAGTATTCTAATACAGTATCCTATAATTCTGGAACCACTGATGATCTTATAGCCTGATAGAGCTCATTTAGGTGCACTTCACAGACAGAGAACTCTGATTACAGAATGGACAGGAAAGGAATAAGTGTCTAAAAGAAACAGTCATTGTGAAACAACTAAGGCCCTGAATATTGAATAGGTTAAAGGTCTTAAAAAAATAATGCAAGGAGAAGAAAGAAAGTAGCAAGTGAAAGAGGGAGGGAGAGAGGGAGGGAGGGAGGGAAGAAAACGAGAGGGTTAACCAGACGGAACGAATCCATCCTGTAAAGGAAGAAGGATGGATAGAAAGCAGACTGCCTCCTGCTTTAAAGGCAACAGTAGAATTTAAAGCTGAAACACAGCCTTAAAATGATACAAAGTAAATCTCTAATACTTAACTTAGTTTCTTAACCTGTGAAACTTTAACAATAAATTAATGCATAAAATACTTATTGAAATTAAGTCACTCCTTTATTTAATATTGATATATTATTTTCATTTCAGTTAATATTTTATAAAGAGAATGAATAATTTAATCTGATTTTAGCAGAACTGGGTCCTATTATCTCTTTAGCTGGATAACACGTCTCAAGCAGTGTAACTGTCAAATTATCCCTATTTCCAACAGCTTTTTGAGCACTTCCTGATGTGTTCTTTTCACTAAAATATGCAGCGATTGCCCCGCTTCCTCTTTCAAAAGAGGTTACACACATATTTGAAAAATTTCTTTTTATCCATATCAATAGACCCACATTTATATAGATGCTGAAAGGCTTAACTCATTTTAGGGAAATATTAACCACTAAAATTAACAAACAATCATTATCTCACACCAAAAAGAAAATACAGTAAGCATAATCACCATTTCATAGAAAATGGCAGTTTATGTATTTTGTGGTTGTTAAGAAAGTTACAAAATTGTGCAGTGGCTTAAGCAGAGCAATAATATAGATCTTTTGGCTTTAAGTCTAGGGCTCTGCCTTTCAGAAACACTTCGCACTTGCTGATGGTTAAAATATTGACTCGTTAGTGGGAATATTCACTTGGCTGTGTTTTTACAGGAGCATTAGAATGGAAGGATCCCAGTAGTAATTTTGTGGATTACTTTAGCCATGTACTAGACCTTAAAAAACAAAAGATTCAGCCAGAGAACTTTCACCGGACTTAAACTATAGAAAATGTCCTCTTGAAGTCATTGTCCACATGTACACAGTGGGTCAGAGAGGTGGGGTGCAGACTAAACAGCAAAAAGATCAAGAAAAATCTTCTCCAGCAGCCAGGCCTGGTGGCACACACCGCTCATCCCAATCCTGGGGAGACAGAGGCAGGTGGAGGATTATGGGCAAGGCCAGCCTGATCTACAGTATGATTTTTCCAAGACTGCTTCCAAAAAATACAAAGGACAATTTCTGAGGCGTTTATAGAAGAGCCTTTGAGAAAATGCCTAATAAACATGCAGTGTTACTTTATGAAGCACACAGTGACTGAGAAAGTATTTGTCTTTAAAGGTTTATTTTTTGATTATCTTTCTGCGCATGCATGCATGTGTCTGTGTGTGAGTCTGTCCACTGGCATTTAGCAGAGGGAGGAAGAGGATGTCCGCAGTGAGCTGGAGTTATGTGCCATTGTGAAGCCATGAACTGAATGCTGAAAACCAGATTTGGGTCCCTGCTTGAACAGTACTACTCTTAACTGCTAAGCCATCTCTCCAGTCCCCGACAAAATACTCCTCTGAAATTACACTTTTGCAATCTCTAAATCTCTCATGTTCAACCAAACGTCATGGTTCGGCTTGGCTTCGGCAACCTCAGCAACTTTTCCCAGAGCATTTCAGGCAACGCTGTCTTTGGGAGGATTTGAATCAGCAGGAAGTGACTAATGTGGACAAGAAGTGAAGGGAGGAAGAACGAAGCTGCTTTTAGAGAGGACGACCATACAATGACGTCTTACTAGACTGAATCAGTCTGATTAGACTTAGAATTGGGGTGGATTTATTGTTTTTAAAGTAAGAAATTTCACCTTCCATCACAGTGAGGGGGCAGTCACCACATTAGATATGGTTTAAGCATGAGGGGCAGACACAGGTGACATCAGAACCTGGAAGGTGGAGGAGAAGGGTGGAGGGGTTCAGTCACCCCTCATGCACACAGGGAATTGGATGCTAACCTGTGCTTCAGGAGACATCGCCTCACGAGGCAGAACCAGAGCCCTCTCCGACTCGTCAGAGCTCACACGTAATGGAAAGTTTGCAACGTTACCCTTTCTACAGTTACTTCATATTTATAGCAGAGTTAAGCTTTTGAGTTTTCCTTAGATGCACAGGTCTGAGCCTCCACTTACTAAATAGCTTCTGTTTTAAATAATATTCTATAGTCCCTAAACCCCATCATTATGGAAGGTTTCGCTCAAGTTCTCTTCTTTGGAAGTAGTATGTAATTCTCTCATATGTTACTGCATTTGCTTTAACTGTTTCCTCTGTACCAAATACACACACATGTGTCTCTGTGAATGTTTTTGATCTGTAAATGCCTTTATTATCTAAACAAAACGTTGGCACTATTCCTGACGTGAAACTTAACAATCTTTCATCATTTACATTTCTCAGCATTCATTACCTGAAAAATTATATATTCCATATTATATATTTGTGATTTGAAACAGGACTTCTTGTTGACCAGCATCCATGAACTCACTGTAGCGAGGCGAGCCTTGCACCCCCTTTCTTTCTGCATGTTCCTCTCTGGTTCTGGGCTTACAGGTATGCGTTTCCATGACTGGCACAAAATTTGCCTTTAATTGGCAAAACTAATTGTCTGCCGTTGTGGCGTGATGTGTGGTGTTGTGGAATGAGGTGCGGCCCCTAAGATCCTGGCGTTTATTTCCCAGCATGACTGAGACAACGGAGATTCAGACAACAGATCAGCTGACAGCTCACCGTCTAGCCAACCTGTGCTCGTCATTAGGGGGTTTCCCCTTTTACTCAGAATAAAGAAAACAAAGTAAAGGAACCGTGTCCTGAGGTGTTCATATATCAATACTTTAAATGGAAGCATATATATATATATACATACACATACATACACACACATATATATACAGATGTATATATATATATATATATA
>NC_022025.1:8586187-8596967 GCF_000317375.1 Microtus ochrogaster | reverse complement strand
TATATATATATATATATATATATATATGTATATAAAGAAAAGAAGTCCTTTCCTACCTCACTGAGCCTGTCAGCAGGAAGTAAGCTTACTAAGCTTACTGGCTCTGCTCACCCACCTCCCTCTGTTATTTCCTGTCAGGTGTGCTGTGCTACCCTGCAGGCTATAAAGATTTCACTTGCCAGGACAAAAATTGCAATCGCATTCTTTTATAAAATGTACAAAGTCTTTTAGACTATGGAACTCAACTACCTATAATCAGCACCTACCTTTTCTTTGCACCATCTCCCCCAGTAGTAAGAAAAGCACCTAGATTTTAAAGTAAGTGTGGCCATCTTACAGTCTTGCTTGAGTTGAATTTCATGACCGTGTCTTACCATTTTCTGGAGGCTCCATTAAAAGCACTGTTGTGTTTTCAAATTTAATTCTTAGAGATTTAATTCTTGACAAACTACTTAACTTATATGGGACAGTTTATAAATGTGTGTGTGTGTGTGTGTGTGTGTGTACACATAGTGCTAAATACAAGAAATGACATGTTTTTGAAGGTTTAACCTAGTTTTCTGTTTCTTTAAAAAGGGAAGCAGAATAAAATTAGCTTATTTTATTCTGTTTGAAATACTCTCCTGGTAAGGTCTCATGGGATAGCTTCCTGATAAAAGACAGCTTGATTATACGGTGAAAACAGGAATAACGAGTTATTTCTCTCCCCCTTTGTATCTTTATAACCCTGAGATGACTATTGGCTCCAGCACTGCCTACTAATAATGTTGCAAAAATGAATAAAATAATTATTTTAAAACAATTTTTGCTAGTATTCTCATTTATTACTAGTGGGTATTTTAACATTTTCATATATATATTTATCACATCCATCACCTATTATCTTTGAAATTTACTAAGTTTTCTCAAGAGACCTTGGGTGAGAGGTTACTTATTGAATCACTGGAACTGAAGAGAAAGCTCAGTGGGTTAAGCTGTCTACTGCCAACGACCTGAGGTTTATTCCAGTGACCCACAGAGTAAAAAAAGAAAAGACACTTGAAAGTTGTCCTCTGATCCCTACCTGTGCCTTGTGGTAGCCATGTGTACCCCCTCACATATCCAAACAATAAATACAAATATGTCGAAAACAAAAGGAAGTTTGGCTACTGCCCAGTGGTTACGCCACTGATGCCAGCGTTGGAGAATTCACAAGACAGAATCTGTAAACTGCTAAGAGATGTGACATAACAAATTTCATTTTTATGTAACCATTGCATTCAATTATCCTCACACTCTGCCAAGGAATTTAATCTATTCTTTTACAATTTACATTTCTAGGCAACCACAGAAATAAGCTATATTACTAGTACTGATGAATCCCTATGAAAGCATTAAACAACAAATGTAAATTCCTGTCTCGCTATTTGTAATAATACCCTAACATCTGCAGATGTTGATACCCTTGTTCTAAAATAAAATGAACAGTGTACATGTGAGACTAACTAAATTGCGAAAGTCATAGATCATTATGTATTTCCAATAACTTGGCCTCGATTTATTTGCTAATTTGTGGTAACAGCTTATGTGCTAGTAATTCTTGTCCCGTATATACTCTTTTATAATCATGGCTTAGATCAGGAATTTGGGACTTAGGAGGAACTAGCACGCCTACATCCATGTGAACTGGGAGACCAATCTTTGTGGGACTGTTGGCCTAGAAACATCCGGAACAGAGAAGCCATGGAACAAATAAGTAGCCATTGTCTTGGCCAGAACTGATGGGTTTTCATGAACTCCTCCTTTACTTCAGCTGCAATGGCTCCGTGTGCCGACTCAGCAACACGCATGCTGTGTGCCCTGCTCCTCGTTTGCTCATTCGTCCCAGCCTTTACAGTGTGAAGACTCCTCACCCTTTATCCTTGTCCTTTTAGATCACGGAGAAAACACCTAGACGATGTTAGATTAGTTGTACAACCTCTCCAATAGCTATTGGAAACATCAAAAAGCAAGCATCATTTCCACTTTGATCAAAAGAAAGAGATTAAGCTTTCTAATTCAAAAATTGGGTGATCTAATTCAAAATCTAAGCCTTTTTTTCTCTAAGCTGCGTTGAGGCCACCAGTGAGAGGTATTTTGGAATTCTTTCCACTCCTATGGAAGATAAGTTATTGTTTTAGTTTTCTTTTTTTTTCCCCATAGGTGTGAATATTTGAGTCACTACTATTCAAGCTATGAAGTGGATCCTGAGACATTTCCTTGTTTTAAGGCTAAATGAGAGCTGAGAAAGTAGGTCTTTGTCGTATTTTCACTAATTGCTTTTCCCAAGAGAGAGGGTTGTGCGAGCCATTCTTAGTGCTTTTATTTGCAATAACCCAGAATCAAGAAGATAGACGCATCATTCAATAAGCGCATTTTAATCTGCCCTGCTCCGATTCAAGAGTGAGTTGGGAAAGTAGGACAGGCCTGCGCATCCCCTCTGCGTTCGGTGTCTTTCTTTCGGAGACAGAGCTTGAATGGACGCAATTTAGGGAGGAAAACTGGTTTGGCTGACTGATGTCCTCACGTATCTGTGACGGCTGTGAAGACGCTCTTCTGATACACGCTTCTTAGCATTCATTTTCTTGGTGGCTAGAAATAGCCAAGACCTTTCCTTAAAAAAAAAATGTAATTGGAAATCTGCCATTGTCTCCTATGAGACAGCAAAAAACGTAATTTTCACAAGAGAACTCGAAAATCTAAATGTACATAACTTTTTAAATGTTTAAAATGTTGAAATACTTCCTGAAAGCTCGAGGAAAACGATGCTTAGGCGTGAACAAAAGCTGGTGAGCGGGATCAAGGAGAGGGAAACGGCAGGATGCAGCTGACAGGAAGCAAGACAAGGCGGGATGAGGAGGAGGGTCCCAGCAAAGGAAGGAAGGTCAGTACAGAAGCACGGGGAGAGAGGAGGGACAAGTAATTCTAAGGCTGTTTGATAACGCTCCAAGGAATCTTATGGTTTTATATTTGCATAAAATTATGCACAACATATGTACTTATGCATATACATCCATCTCAGGAGCTGCTGAGGGAGGGAAGCAATTACTAGTCCTAACCAGTTGTGAAGTCTGAGATCCACAACAATGACCCGCAGGGCAGGGCATCCATGGAGCTGTAGCAAGGAGTGGTGGCAACCAGCAGCATCTAACTGGACTCAAGGCCCACCCAGGAGGAGAGAAACCATACCTGGTAGTTTGCTTCTAGGAAATTCCCATGGCTAGTGAGGCCATGGATCCCACAAGAGATTTACCAGTGCCACTTGGTTGGATTGACATAACTATTTACTTTATTCCAGGTCTTATCTACAGGTAAGCATAGGTGTCGCCCTCGTCCAAGAGGCTTCTCTTTACAGTAAATGGAGACCCTCCCAGAAACTTACAACTAGACATGATAATAAGCAGGTCATTGGGAGCCCATGGATATCCATGTCCCAATGGACACGTTCATTTTATAGTCCACGCCTCTATGGTTCATGGAAAAACACAGAAAGAGGGGTCTGAAAGATTCTACCAACCAGGAACCTTAAAGTCTTCCGTGGAACAGTTGGTGTCTGGCGCTTTCAGTCAAGGTTAAAGCCTTTCAGTTTGGAGGGAAATTTGTTAAGATTTAGGATACAAAAGAAAAGGAAAACATCAGGAGAGTTTAGGGTGAGCTGTTTACAAACATGTAAAACAACAGAATGCCTTAAGAGAAGGAGAAGCACTTCCTTCTTCTAGGAAGCTCCTTCAGATAGGCAGGAAACAATCCAACATAGCTTCAGGAAGTCCTGACACTGACCAGGACCCTTAGTCACCTCCCTTCCTAAGAGTGGATTAGTAATGACAGCTGAGAGTCACTTTGAGACAGGCCAGACTCCAAAGGAACTCTAAATCAAGCCCTGCTGCCGGGAAGAATCTAGCAGCCTGAAAGAGGCAGAGACAAGCTGCAAAGCCAAGACGGAACAAAAGCCAGCTGCATGAAGAGGTTCCAACCAACTAGCTACCTGGAAAGGACACTCTGAATTTGCATTTGTAGCCTGTAGTATCTGAGGTCTGCGCCAGCTGCTGGGAGTTATCACCTTTGCTGGGGTGAGCTTTGGTGGTGCAACTGTCCCCATTTCTGCTTCTACTGTAGCAGCCTCCCACCCACATACCTGGAAACAACCCCAATAGAACACACTGGTCACTAAGTTGCACTTCGGTGGATACATACTCTGGCCTGTTGCTGACTTCCTATCTGGGGTGAGCATACACGTGCTACGTCTTCCCAGGATAGTTTATCACACGGAAATCTACCACAGACCGAACAATAACAATATCTGCAGACATGCTAGTATGGAAGTGGGGTGGGGAATCTCACCTGATTATACCACTGGACAAAGAACTATAAATAACATGATCTTTCAGAGAAGGGAGAGTGAGCATATCCCAGGAATGAGCCTCCCTGAAGTGGTCAGTCCTGAATCTATCTTCACCCAAACAATAGAGACTCAGGGGACTTGGAAGGAAAGGAAAGGGGAGAGTGATGTGATTATATTTTAACTAAAAATGTATAATAAAGTGAAATAAAATGCTAAAAAGGAAAGCCTTTATGATAGATGTGTTAGCCGAGTAGAGAGAAGACCAATAAATAGGTCAAAGCTAGCTTGCTGTCCTAGGATGTGAAATCTGAAAACCTAAATTTGGGTGACACTTGGAAAGGGAAGGAGAGAGAAAGACTTAAGAAACACTAAGCACGGGACCCTGCAAGGATTTAGCAATTACCAAATGCACGACCAACCAGTAGAACAAGTGGAAGAGAGCACAACCAGACCCTAGACACACTGTATGAGGACAGCATTTGACTTCTCTTTTCAGCGGCCGTTAAGGTTTAAATCCAGGGCCTCACGATTGCCAGGCAATGGAGGTCTCACTGATACATCTGGTTTCAAATATAAAATTAGGAGCTAACATGTTAAGACAGCCCTCACCTGTATCTTTTGGAAAAACTAACCACAAACTAAAATACAGAAAAAATTTGCACAAATAAGTTTGTATATCTCAAATTGAAAATTAAATGTTGTCTTTACTTTAGCAAATACTTTTTATTCATTTAGCTGTTTTGAGAATCAATTTGAAGTAGCCCAATCTAGCCACAGACTTACTAGGTACCTTGAATATTTAATTTCTAAGCCATTGCTCCAGCACTTTGGTCTTGAAGTTTTCATCCCTCTGCCTCTGCCTTTCAAGTCCTGAGATGACAGGTATGGCCACCACATCCAGCTATATTTATATTATAAATATAAATACTTTAGTAAGGATGATAAACTTAAAACTTTAGGTACAAAATATAAAAGTATCACCCAGGAACTGCTAATCCATGCTCACAAAGTCACAAGGAAGACACATTCTGAAAAAAGATCACACCCAGAGCTCCAAAATATCCTAAAGCCAACAGCTCACATCTAAAGCCAACAGCTCACATCCCTTTTACCCAGATTACATCACGGATAACTATTTAAAATAAATTTAAAATTGGCTGAGAAATATCACACCCATCTCCAAATCAACTAAATTGAGCAAACGGATTTACTGTTTGGCTCAGCCAATTATTCATCAATTGAAAGGAAACAAACTCTATCTACCAGACAATTGAAAGTAGAAAGAGACCGAGAGAAAATATTTTGCATGAAGAACATTATGGAAAAACTGTTCCTGTTCTTTCACCTGTGGCAGCAGCTGAAATAAAGTTGTGCTACCTACGCGCTGATTAGAGCACTTAGAAGGCAGAGTCAACATGTCCCTGCCTCGCTCAACACAGGCGTGAAACATTCAAAGAGAAACAGCCACTTTAGGTCCCTAAGACTCACAGTGGATTGAAACTGCTCAACTTCTGATAGGTTTGGTTCTCTGAATTAATAAAACATTCATCAATGAAAGAAATTTTGCAAAAATGTAAAACAATACATTTGTTAGCTTCCATAGGAGGTTGTTTTGATAAATTCCATTTCTTCCGCTTTGAAGAACTCTTCTGAAGTTCCCCCCAAATCTTTGTAAAGTGTCTCTATTGTTACGTATGTGTAAGGTTTTTCCAAATATAGAATTGTTATATTTTGACTCAACGTGGTCTGAATACATTAGGGTTTTTTTTCTAGATATTTGTTCTCTTTGTATAGCACCTTAGATGTAGAACTCACCCCAATGTGCCTGTCTGAGATTCTTCTCATCGAGAGCTCCCCTCCCACCCCCACTCTCCACATCAGCATATGGAAGGCCTGGATTCATCAAACTGTCTATACATAGAACAGCAGATCAACGTCACTATACAGACAGACAAAATTAAGAGAGTAAAATGTAAGGATTGCATCTAGTTTAAACTCCATTTGACTCTGAAATCACGTTGAAAAGCATGCCAGATGGCTTTCAATGCATAGCCAAATTCTTTCTTTAAAATCCTATGAAGTGTGGGTTTGCACTTCATCTTCCTTCAGTTCCCCTTACTTTCATTTCCCACATTACCCTTCCTTGTTAATGTCTTCCTGAATCTCATCTTCATGAATCAAACCTCTGTCAATTGCTGATCGCTTATGCAACTAACCCATTTCACCTCTGTGGTGCCAGGCGTCAAAGGCTGGTGGTTGGCATTCTGACTCATGCTTAGAACAAAAGCAGACACCTTCTAGATACCTAGATCTCCTCCCAGTTGCCTTCCACAGCTGGCCCCACTTTTCTCTTTCGGCACTCGCATCATTTATGTGAACCACTGGCAACCTTTCTAGCCAGTTCCTTGATGCAGATGGGATCCCACCCATCACTGCAGCAAAACTGTGAAATTTCCCTTCTTCTTCCAACTGCCAAAGCACAGTGTGGGTCAAGAGTATTCCTGACAGCTTCCTCTATTTTATAAATTATCTGAACTGTGACTCTCTTTTGAGCCTTGTATCCCCTATTTCCTCTAGTACAAAACTATGAAAAGAAATCAGGCAGAGATTTGGGGAGGCTCATCTTTGTCACCTGCTGTCTCTCGTTGCTTAAGCTTTGATCTTGAAACTTCTCCCTATTGAAACTCTAGCGAGAATTAGTCCACTTATACCGCATATGCCTTTATTCCTAAAACTATGTGGAAAATTCTTTTTCTTCCAGGAAAATGTTCACAATTCAATCTAAACACAGAGTAGCTTAATCCTCAGTATGCATTCACCTATATGAGAATTCAAGCCCAGTTATTCACGAACACATCTGTGGAAGGAACTCAGCATTGGTCACCTTCTGTGCTCAGTAAAAAAAAGTACAGACCATAAAAGCAAAGACTTAAACCTTAAAGTCAATTATAAATGAGGTCATATCCTTTTTACTCAACGCTTATGAGGTAACCCCCTTAAAAGTCATACATTAGCAAATATGAGAAACATAAATACTCAAGGTCCTTGGTTCGAGCGGTATGTGCAAAACATATTGTTTGAAATTTCTCAGTGTTTGTGTGTAAATATTATATTAGGTCCACAGCTGCCACTGTGCTTGGTCCTGCCTTTGGTTTATCTGAATATTGATTTCTTGGTTCAATTTTGATTAAAAATATTGATTCAATGAATATTTTGTGTTAGTACCTTGCTGGACACTAGGAATTGTAATTGGTGGGGGTCATTATTTTTTTAAAAAGATCCCAGCAGAATACTTGGCCATAATCGGCATCTGTGTTTGTTTTGTTACTAAGGGGTACATAACTTTTCAAAACAATGAATCGTTAAGTAGGAAGACATCTTTCAACTGCATCCGTGTCCTGATCAACCCTGTAAGGCAGAACCTGGCCATAGCAGTATTCCGAAATAGCAGCGTTGAGAGCTGTCTGGGCTTCAGAGAACAGTGCTAATTACAGAAGCCACACAGGTGTGCTGTTCCCCGCGGAAGCAAACATCTGCTTCGGATGATAACAGTTTCTACCTGCATCTGTGGAATTCTCAGACGCAATGACCTGGATAGACAGCGGCTCATTTTACAATACAAGACTTAACCAGTATGGTCCCCTCCCTCCCACCATTCTCAATGTCACAAAGCACACGTACAATGAATGTATTGATTACTTTGGAGGAAACAGCCAACAGAGAGCACAGAAGCACTGTGCAATTGCGACATCCTTATCTCTAAAGCCTGTTTTGTGAGACTATGACACTGGATTGACAAAGATGTTCTTTTATGGAATATTCTGGTTGTTTTCTTTGCAATTCTACTTTTCTAATCACATATAAAACATTTTCCTTTATTAGAAAACTGTAATTTTCCAATTTTACTTCTGCTGAATAAGAAAAATAAAAATATATTTTATGCAGGGAAAGTAGTAGATTAAATGGTCAGAAAGGAAACTTACTTTAATGAACTTTAACATTTCATAAAATTCTGATTTTTTTGTGCTTAGTATTTATAAATGCCTTTTACTTTGGAGTGAAAATAGGTATGTTGATAGGTTGCCTCAGATAGGCTTTTCATTTCCAGAGATTTTGTAATTTTTTGTCACCATCTGATGACAGATTTCTTTTTTTTTAAAATATTTATTTATTATGTGTACAATATTCTGTCTGCATGTAAGTCTGCAGGCCATAAGAGGGCACCAGACCTCATTACAGATGGTTGTGAGCCACCATGTGGTTGCTGGGAATAGAACTCAGGACCTTTGGAAGAGCAGGCAATGCTCTTAACCGCTGAGCCATCTCTCCAGCCCCAATAACAGATTTCTTGCAAGTGAAAGACTCTATCAACACTGGTGGGCAGAGCTTTTTAGCAAGCATGTTAAAAAAAAAAAGTACTTAATTTGTTCAGGAACAGTGGTGTATGCCTTTTTTCAGGACTGGAGGCAGAGTGGGTGGGTTGAACACTCTGAGTTCAAGGCCAGTCTGGTTTAGAAAACAAATTCCAGGCCAGTCAAGGCTGTATAATAAGACCTTATCTCAAAAAAACAAAACCAAACAAAATATAGCACTTTGTTGCAGTAACTACCAGTAAAGAATTTTAAAGATTTAGACAGTTGTATGATTCAGGATAACATTGAAAAGTTATATATTTACTGCAATAATACGACCATTTTTTCCTCATCCACAAAGTTCTTATTGATCCATACATCTCCTTACATATCACTTAAAACGTATGACTTCTTTAAGAAGATAAAAACTTCACATTTCATAGTTCATTTTGTCTAAGGTTTAGTAAAACTGCGAAGAAGATAAAAAAGCAGAGAAAACTCATCAACCTGTTTAAATATTTTTCTACATTTCTCAAAAGATTTTTGTATAATATACATGCATATTTACCTTATAATGCATTGATTTTTGAAAGAAAATTTATTTCAGTAGTTGAACAAAGTCTTCCTGTCCTTACTTACTCTTATGATAGTGTATGATAATCTTAATTAATTTAGCATTTATAGTAACTTGACTATGTTTTCCCATTGCTGAGATGATGAGAAAATTTCATGGATATCTTTACTTAATTTATTTTGTTTTCACCAAAATTATTAATGACTTTTTTTATTGTTTTTAAACATATAGGTTTCTTTTTAAAGAATTTTACACTTTTTTATTTTAATCATATCCATTCATTTTTATTTTGGATTTTCTTAAACATATTTTTTTACCTAGTAGAATTCCATATACTAGCCACTGTTGTGAGTGTACATAAAATATATCCATATAAAGAGATATTGAAATGCTGGGAGAAGCAAGATTCATGTGACATTCATATGCTTCCATCATTTCCACCTAAATTGTCACATATAAAAATTTTGTGGTAAGATAATGCATTCTATCTTGTCCTATATCCTCTCTCCCCTCATAGCGTTAATATATGGCGTGCTTTTATACACAACCAGGACAGTGATCCTTAGCATGAAAATGTCTTCGTATCCAAACAGAAAACTTTTGCTCTGTAAACAATTACATTTTACATAGAGATGAAAACTGCAGAGACAAAATCGTCTGTGAATAACGACCCCAAACACTATGATGATGTAAAAGTTAGTAAAAATCCCGACTCATTGACCAGTGTTGTAAATAAGACAGTTTCTGTGTGATTTTTTGGGTCTGGGTGGTTGGGAAATGAATGAACAGAGTCTCCAGTTACACTGTGATACAGTGTATATGTATTTATATGTATAATACATATATATATATATAATGTTATACCAGTTACACTATGATACAGTTTATATGTATTTATATGTATAATACATATATATATATATAATGTTATACCAGTTACACTATGATACAGTTTATATGTATTTATATGTATAATACATATATATATAATATTATACCATATCTTCCAGATAGCTTTCTTTATAACTGGCTGAGGAATTCAATAAAAGCATAATTAAAAATTCAAGATAGAGTAGAAGATCAAAAGAATCAGCCTTTTTTTTTTTTTTAATGAACTGAGAGTTTTCCTGGTACCTAATAAAGAATCGAAAGCAGTGAAATCACCACCAGGAAAGCATGGACTTTATCCCAAACCAAATCATGCTGATTCCCTTTGGTTTGTTTTTCTCTTGTCCATTGAACTGGCTGTTCAAGTTGCCTGACAACAGAAGGAAGCAAAGGCAATTATCTGCGTCACGGGAGTGCTCTGAACATCTCTGGGACAGCAAAGGTGACTGAGGTGTTCGTCATCATTATACATATGTCTTTCAGCCTCGTTTCACAGAACTATGAAAATGACAAATTTGATTATTTTTAAAGTTAGTCTTTTCTAAGACCTAAACAACTTGTCTGAAGTTCTGGGAGTGCCCAAGGGGAAGTGACTATAAATGTCTC
>NC_022025.1:8585063-8585699 GCF_000317375.1 Microtus ochrogaster | reverse complement strand
CAGTACACGTCCCTGTGCTCACACTGCAGTCAGTACACGTCCCTGTGCTCACACTGCAGTCAGTACACGTCACTGTCCTCATGGTTTAAGTATGTTGGAGGATTGATATTTCTATTTGTATAATATTTAAAGAAACATTTCTGAGGCTTGGCTCCGTCATGAAAAGCACTTTTTGCTTCCTCAGCGGACCTGGGTTAGATTTCCGGTACACACACGGCGACTCACAGTGTGTCTACAATTCCAGAGGGCACCAGGCACGCACATGTTGCACAAACCACATGTGGGAGATACCCTCATACACAGAAAATGAAATAAAGAAACCTAAAGATAATCTAATTTCTTCATGTTTCAAGAAAGTATTCCTTTTAAAGCTTCACCTTGTTGTCAAATTATTCAAAGCAAGTTTGACATCCAGAGAAGATATTTTTCAGGACATTATGAATCTCAACAATATTTCCACCTCTATCCCCCTCCCCTTCTTTTCCTGCCTCTTCCCCTTTGACATCAGTCACCCTCCCTCCCTCCCTCCCTCCCTCCCTCCCTCTACCTGCCTGACAGGGATTGATATAATCCACACAGCAACTTTGGGGATTATCTATTGAAGAAGGTAGAGCTACTGCTTGCCAGAGTCCCTTA
>NC_022025.1:8558370-8584963 GCF_000317375.1 Microtus ochrogaster | reverse complement strand
TTCCTTCCTTCCTTCCTTCCTTCCTTCCTTCCTTCCTTCCTTCCTTCCTTCCTTCCTTCCCACAGTTTCCCTTTAGCTGTTCATGTTCTGTGGGCTTTTTTATGTGTGATTATATCTATAAAAATCTATAATTCACAAATGAGAGAAAAGGTTATATATGTGTTTAAGCATCTGGTTGTTCTGTTCAATGTGAAAATCTCCAACTGCATCTATTTTCCAGGAAGGGAGATTTATTCCGCCTTTGTGACCGAATACAAAGTCATCATGGATGTACACCGCATTTATTCATGTGTTATCCTCCTGGTAGATACCCAGGTCAACTCCAACTTAGTTATTTTGAATAGTGTTTCTATACACATGGGCCTCATGATATGCTGACTTAGATCCCTTGAGTATGTATTAGGATGTGGTATAACTAGATTATGGGATAGTTTGACTTTTAGTTTTCCAGGATCTCCATACTGATTCCATAGTAGCTTGACTAATTTACGTCATCAACAGCAACGCGCAAGCATTTCCTACTGTCCCATGTTCTACTCAGCATTTGCTGCTTTTTCTTTTCTTGATGGACTGCCATTCTGACTGTGGTAAGAGGAAACTCAATGAGATTTTTATTTGCATTTCTCTGGTGGCTAAAGATATTGAATATTTTTGTATTGCTTTATCAGGTGAGAATCAATTATTCTTTTTATTATCACATTTATTGATTTATTAAGTTACTTTGGGTGCTTGTATTTTATATCATTTACGGTTTTAAAGTTTTATGTATTATGGAGATAAATCCTGCTAGATTTTTGTTCCTTTGTGATATATAGAAGGTTTTAAATCTCATGAAATCTCATTTGACAGTTCTCGATATAACCTCCTGGCTTTGGGGTCCTTTTCATCAGAAGCCCCTGCCCAGAGCTGGACCTTAACACTGCTCCTCATGGTCCTTCTGACAGTTACAAAGCTTCCGGTCTCATATTGTGGGTTTTGATGTAATTGAGTCAGTTTTCATACAAGATGTGAGAGAGATCTAGTTTCATTTGTCTTCATGTGAATATTATTTTCCAGTATCATTTGTTGAAGATTTTTTCACCCATCTGTGTTTTTGGACTCTGTGATCATCAGCAGGCGGTAGTTGCACGGGTTGAATCCTGTGTCCTCCATTGTATCCTCTGATGTTTTGAGTCTATTTCCATCATCCCCATGACCCTCCTAAAATATTTGGTACCCTACGGTACTGAATAATTAAGTAAAGTTGAGGAAGTTGACAAGCAGTTAATAAACACAAAGTTACTCTTACTCCTTCGATGCTGGCTTACCATCTGGTGCTTTTGTCATTCCACACAGACGAGTTTATAGTGCCCCTTGTAGGTTCCGGCACAGTTCAATAATGTAAAAGCCACTCACCTTCTGTGTCTGCCGCCCCCATTCCTGGCTGCTTCACAGGGTCTTGTCCATTCTGTCCCATCTTTCCTCTGTTTCAACGAGAAAAAAAATGACATCTTTAGTTATGGTCCCTTTAATAAAATAAATAAAAAATTGGCTTGTAGCAACAAAATAACATTACATATTCAGAGTCAACTACGGATGATTTGAAAAGCAAATATGCAAACTGTTAATTATGGTATGTCACATTAATTTTAGAATGGGAACTTCATTATTATTCCTAGTCAGTCTAAACTTAATATCACAGAAATCAACGCATCTTATTTATAAACTCATTTATAAAAATTGAACTCATGAAATTTTTAGATTCCCCCTGTTATAGAAAATCTTTCAATAAACAAACAACTTAAAATGTTCACATTAAAAGACTACATAGTTCTTCAAAATTTGTATATATACACAGTAGCCAAATCCAGTCAAACATACCTGTGTCCTTAAACATGTAGGCTTGCATTTAATTTTTAACTCAAGAAGGAACGATATCTTTATCATAACGAAGTGTTATGGGTTCTTTAGTGAGCAGGCAAATAATTAAATAACACATGGAAATAGTTTTGTAACTTAAATAGCTATTTCCTAGATGATATAACAAGTGGTACATGAAAAAATTTACCACCACTAAGCATTAGGTAACAAATCAAAACAGCAGTGAGTTATTACATTCCTCTAGTATAAATGTTTTGGCATGCCAAACAAATTCTGGCAAGGGTGTGGTGAGGAGAGATGGCTAACACATTATTTAGGGAATTTCGATCAGTATGGCCATTATGGGGAATGGCGTGGACATCGATCAAAAATTAAAAGTGAATTTTAGCAGTGTGTCATGGTCCATGCAGGAACTCATAACTCCTCAAAGTACTGACAGTAAGGACTACGTATCCCTAAAAGAAATATCTGTTTCACCCACTTCAAGAAAGGTAGGAAGACTATGTGAGCCAGAAGACATGAAGGAATACTATAAGATGTTATCTTCTGGATATAATATGGTGTTTGCTGTCAAAACGTCATAGTGACTGTGAACACCTACATGACTCGTACACACAAAATTGGAAACGTCCCTGGTGGGGTTAGGGAGGAGATGGTTGAGGAGAAGGTAAACAGTATAAAGAGACGATGAGAAGCTAATGGAGAGAGGAATATAATAATTGATGTACTGTACACAAGAAGAAACCATAAAAATACAACACAACAAAAATCCTCTGTAGGACTGTGAGGTCACACGGTAGCTTGACTTTTGACCTTTGTCAAGTGAGAAAGTCTTTACTTCAGTGTTAATTGAGGATCCTATGAAGTTTGGGCTCAGTGCCTGAGTAACTATAAATATTCAATATGTATATAGAATTAACAATTAGATAATGCGCTTACACTTGGTAACTGAATTTAACAATAAAGCCTCTCTTAATTTTAGTTTCGGCCTCAAAGCTTTGGTCAAACCAACTGGATAAACACTTCACAGTCCTTTAAAAACGGTGATGGTAGATTGTTAGCTGGATAACAGGCTGTGGCTGCGTCTTGTTGTTTCAGCCTGAGGAAAGGATTCATGACATTCAGCGGGCTCTGCAATCACCTTTGAATGTATTTAGATTCCATCACAACACGATAGAATAATACTCAAACATGAACTGGTTGTGGTGGTGAATGACTTTTGTCCTAGCACACAGGAGGCAGAGGCAGGCAGATCTTTGTGAGTTTGTGGTCATCGTGACAAACATTGAGAGTTCCAAGACAGCCAAAGCTACATGGTGAGACTTAAAATAACAACACCACCAACGAAACAAAACAAAACAAAACAAAACACACACACACACACACACACCCTTCACACCTTCAACATGCTAAATGGAAGCATGAACCAAAGAATGCCTTTATATGCAACCTTCTAGATAGTAATTCTGATACAGAAATGTTTATTAACAATTCTTATTTCCACAAAATGGTTTGTATTTCCTGGATCCATTCAAATTGTAACTACTCTTATTTCTTAAGAATCTAATTATTTCTTTTTAAAAACCACTTTAAAAAGATCCTCTTGTCATCCGATTCCAGAAAGGAATCTGGAATGTTTCTGTATGTGACAAAAAAGAAACATGTAAATTTATAAATTGGTTTATCTTCAAAACCATTATATTGTTCCTTTTTTTTTTTTTTTAACAATTTTAGGTCAAACATTTAAGCACAAAATTCTCTTTAGTGATTGAGGACCATGTGCATGCAGATTATATAATTGCTAACATTTGTGTCTATGTGTGTATGTTTGTATGTATGTATTCATGCATACAGATGTTAGGAAATATATATCTGCATATCTAGAGGTCTATATGAATTCATAGTCCTGTTTAAGCAGCATATGAAACTTCATTTATGCTTGAAGACTGAGCCTAGGCAATTCTCTACCACTGGGCTGTATTTCCTGATGAGCATCAGATTGTGTAATTGTTTCATTAAGACGACATTAGTTAGGTTTAATAAACTAATGCTCCTCCGTCTGTTACTGTTAGAGGAAGGAAAGCTTAGGGCTTAGCTGCAGTGTGTATGCTGGGAGAACAAAACAGAATGTATCGTGTTCCTGGACGAAACCCAGCAAAGGATGAGGGTCGCATCAGGACTGCCCGTACTGCAGGTCAGAGTGTGGAAGAAATGCTATCTCTGTGCTCTGTTAAAGTTTATCAAAATTGTTACAATTTTATTAGCCTTAATAATTAAAATTTGATCCGAGTCAACATGTTTATTTTTAATGATAATACCTGAAAATAGTCTTGGCTTTTAGTGAAAACTGAGTTTCCTTTGTTTTAAAGAAAAAGCATCAAAACGGGAAGGCAGTCCACCTTGAGGAACGCACGAACTCTCAGAGCACATGGGCCCAGTGGCGTTCCGAGGGAATGCAGCTGTGTCTGTGTGAAGCAGCCAAGTTTCTGAGTTCTCCTCAAATCGTCTCCATCTCAGAGAGTTCAGATAGCAGACGCTGTACCTTGAATGCCCAAGCTATCTGTCAATCTATAGCTATCAAACACTTATTCCAGGTCTAACAACAATTGCATGGGACACGAGACGCTGAAGAGAAGGAACAAATACTATTTCTCACATAGGCCGTGCAGTGACTTGTCTTGTGTCCGAACTGTAAAATGATTGTCTCTACACAATATTGAGAGATATTTGCTTATTGAGAAAGGCACAAAATAAGAAAAAAAATGGGGTTATGGTAATCTTTTCACCTCAGACATCGAGACAGACCCTGAGGAAGTAAGATGATTTGTTCTCTGGAAGTTATAACTTTCACTAAATTCTATAGTCTGAAAGGTCCAGACAGAACAGAAGGCTGTTAGACTCTTTGTTTGTTGTACAGTCTCCATAAATAGCTATTCACAGAGTAGAGAGAAAGGCAATGAACTCATTTAAAATTCTGTTGCTTCTTCCAGCAAGATTATCAGAAGTGAAATGTTAATGATAGCGGATTCTTTTTAGGAATGATTTTCAGCAAACAGAGCTGATTAAGTATAACCACTCTCATTTCTCCCACAAACTAAATTTCTAAGATAAAGTCATATAAGAAAAACCTCTCGGATGAACTGGTAACAGAACAAGAATTCCTTTAGGTTGGAAAGCTGTAAGGAAAGCCATAAACAGTGCATTATTCTGTGTAAAATCCGTTCTCCCTATTATTTTACCTTCTTCAGATAAATCAGTACCTAACTATTAGAATTACTGAAGGGATCAAATGGGATGTTTCCATAATATTTTGTATGAAAATAATAAATCCCACTGCCTAAGAAGACTTCCCAGCACTGGAGAAAATGAAAAGACTCATAACTGTCCTGATCAGAGCCGTTTCAGATGCTGTACGTTACAGCAGCTCCACGGTGCCCTGCAGCTCAAAAGCAAGGAGGGGGGGAACACAGACGTCCACCCACAAGACCAGCTCTGTCCAGCACAGCTCAGCCATAAAAGGTCATTTTTGTATATTGTTCACGTGTCATGAAATAGCCTCCCTTTAAACATTAAAAACAGCAAAAGTCACCATTTAAAGTTCTTATAAAACCAGCCTTTGGGCTCTGCGAGCTGTGGCCTACTTACAGCTCTGGATACCCTAGCCGGGCTTCCAAGCTCCCAAGATTATAGTTCATGGAAAGGAATAGAAAGGTCTGCCAGGTTAGATTTTGAAACTGGAACTGACATAATCTACAAACCATCTAAATCCATTCTATCATAATCTGCTTTAGTTTTGTATATGAGTTGCAAAATTGCTGTCATGAGGCTTAACATACCATGAATGAGCTATATTCCCAGAGAACGAATGTTTCTGGAATAAATTTAGAAATCGCAAAAGCACTCCAAACCCTTCCATTCTAACTGCAGAAAGGTTTAGAGTTGAAAAGGCTTAACGATTATCCCAGTTTGCCATCTGTTTCAAAGATTCTATGAATTCTTCAAATGTGAAATCTCTCCTAATTAAAAACAACCAATCTGTGTTAATGTCAAATATCAAGGTTGGTGTCTGGTCTTTGTGTGATGAGCATGCGGCTCTGCACTCCAGACTGGCCTAGCTCAGTTACTATTTCAACGGCTTTTATGGTAAACACAGGCAGCGCAGACAAAGTCAGTATACTAGTCGTCTGTGTTCATCTTTAGAATTATCTGAGACAATCCAGTTGTGCCTGGACAACTGATTCTTACGTAGGCATTGGCAGTTTAGATGTCCAAGGTCCGTGATTCAGAATTGGATCACCTTGTTTTTCTCCCGCGAAATGCTAAGGATGAATTACTCACGATGCTGTTAAAATTGTAGTTTCTGTCTGTTTTATAAAATGACCACTTACATCCTTGGGATAGGAAGTAGATTGCTTTCCCCTGGCGCGGAGCTGCTTCCTTCACTGTCCACGCTGTACCCACTGCCAACGCTGCTGCCCGAGGAGCCGGTGGACACGGAGCTCTCTGCAGGCCGGTGATTGGCGGGCTTGGCTGCATGACGTGGGGAGAGCCAACACCATAGTCAACAAGTGAAGTTCACTTTTATCTCCAAATGTCAAACTACACATGTGTGCAATACTCATAGACAGGATCGGCAGAGTCAAAACGTTCTCTCTTCTTCAACCTGCCTCTCCTTTTCATTTCTTTAGCCAGTAATTTACACTGGCAATATAGAATTCCTTCACTTTTTTAAACTGCATATGAGAAAATGGGAAAACATTCCCATCTTTAGACTTAGTTAAGTAGTATGTCATTCTTCCACTGTTTTTGCTATGCGTACAGCATTGCAATAGTATTATGGCAAGCAAGAGGGCAGCTGGGAAACAGAATTAAAGAGGCAATTACTTTTCATGTTAATAGTAACAGGATAGTCTCATTAGAAGGGAAAAATGCATATCAGAATAGATATTTACAGGTGGCTCTACCAACTCTCCAGGCATTTCTGTTTTTAAATGGAAAGGTCTTTCTTTCCCGTAGCTATGTTGTGATTGATATGGGGACCTGTTTCAGTTTTCACGAGCTTCAGTTATGGATACATGAGTCCACAAACCATAGAAACATAAACAGATCTGTGCTGTCTATTATGCTATTATGCAGCAGGAGCACAGCACTGGCGTCTGGCAGAGCTCTAGACTGAAAGGAGAAGGGGCGGGTTTGCCATGCACAAGGAAGAAACGGAAGAAAGGCAGTGTCTGCTCCAACTTTGGGAGGCGGAAGGCACTTAGCAATTACTTGAAGCCCGTGATAAGTATCCCTTGCCAGCTCGAGTGACCTTTCGTCTTCCTGGTCTGTGCTTACTCGGTAGACTCCTAAAGCCGAGCTGTTGTGTGTGGAAACAATGCCATCACAGTGATGACCTTAAAAGAGAGAGAATAGGACCGGCCAGAAACAGGGGCCCAGTGGTTTGCTCTCCTTCCTCTCGGGATATTAATTCCCAAGCTCCCACCTCTTCTTTCTTGGTATTAGCAGTCTATGGCTGTTTATTAGTGTCTTTGAGCGTACCTGCTATTCGACAATGAATTGATCTGATTCTAAGTCTATATGTGTTCTAAACTACAGGAGTGTTTAGCACCCCTTTCTCAACACGCACATCCCTGTTCCATCAGTAGTCTCTCAGTTGAATGTGCTCATGCTACTGGGTGAAGGGTTGATAATCATTTCATATTGAGAGATCTATCTCTATATTTCTACAGGTAATATTTAAACATGATGATTCTTAGCCTGGAGGACTTCTAACCAATATAGTCAAATAAAATGAAAACTCAAAGAAATTGTACAGGACACTGAGGGCAGGCAAGATAGCTACTATCAGGTCTTGCAAAGAATTTAACTTTTCCTTTACACCGCCTTGTTCCATTACAGCAATAAAATGTTCTCACAAGCTATCCAATTATTTCATATCTGTTCCAATGATGGTAGAATTCCTTCGTCAGAAGAGGGGAGCAAGAAAGAATTTTTAACGCAAGTCAGTATATAGATGATGCTTATAAAATGCAAACTGTTACTTAAAAGAAGGTCAGAGCGGTAGTCACCAATAAAATACTAGTTACTTACGTAAGTCTATATCTGCATAAAATAATAGTTCTAATATTTGCTAAATCTTTTATTCAGTTTATGTAGAAACTCAGATTGCATATCTAGTATTAAAGAAAGTATTTTAAAGTGCATAATTAAAACTACAAAGTTAACATGACTAGAATATTAAATTATTAATATGTATACACCAATTAAACTGCATAATCAACCAATAATGACTCAGATTATTTCATTAATTCAGACAAATGAAAGTTGTCATGCTTTGAATTGACATTAAATAATCCAACCCATTACATTTTTAATAGTAGATAGTATAACACTGAAAGAAAAACATTAATTTTATTTTGTTAGATAAAGCCTCCTCAAATCAACTGTCTTTACTGGTTTCAAAGGGAGTTAATAGAAAATAATTTAAAATGATTTTTATCTAAGAGCAAGTACACTGCATATCAGAATTGCTACCTTAAAGGACATATCTCTATAGTAACTTCAATTTACTTATAAATGTCAACTTCAAGTACCATGGGCTTCATGTGTTCCCCTTCCTTTACATCAGAACAATTCCTAAATCTGGAGGATCCATTATGCATGATCAAAGTATCATTCATGAAAATGGTCACTTTCTAGTTGGAATGATATTTGTTACATTAATGCCACATTGCTGGATCCTTAGATATTTGGCCTTGAAGAGTGATCAGCTAATATTTGATGAATGAACGAACAAATGAATATCAATGCCAGGGATTTTTCCTAAACCAAACACCAAGAATGCCATATTTACAGGCAGTATTTCATTTTATCTATGGTGTATTTTAAAGAAACTATGCATATCACTTATTAAAAGTGAACTGATATAGAAGATTTTCCTCTCTCTGGTGTTGGAGGTTCGACTTAATTAATATGCAACCTCTCTCTCTCTCTCTCTCTCTCTCTCTCTCTCTCTCTCTGCCAAAGACACCTGTTGAAAGCATATCTTTATAGCTTATTAAAATAAGTAAGGACAATTTTTATCCCCTCAAATGTGGAAAAATATAATCAGTTGACTAGATTTTGAATTCCACTGCACTCAAAAAAGGGTTCGAGTCAAGGTATTAAGTGCTAATACTAAACACTGAAACCATAGATTTGTGTGCTAATATACTAAGTACTGAAAGGCACAGATTTGTGAAGCAAAACGTTCATAAGAGACCATGAATAGTATAAATATAAATATTCCCATTGGATGAAAGAAAATACTATGCATAGTGGTGGTGTGTGGTCACAATCATGTGCACAATTGCTAGGACTTGTTCATTTCCTATCCTGGTATACAGACAGAGAGCTTCGAATTTGATTTCAGTCTAATATCTCTTTGTTTTCCTGCATTTTCAGTGAAATAACACAGAAACATTAAAAGCTTGGTCTTCCACGAGTTTGAGATTTTGGAATCACAAAATAGTCTACATCTGATTTCCTCCCAACTCTTTGAAGTCGAATTTCGGGATTCATATAATGCTGTACAAGGAGGTATGCATCTGTGTGCTGCAGAGTAAAACGATCCTTTCACAAGAGAATTGAAGTTTTTAAAAAACGCCACCTTTTTTTTTTTTTTTGGAATCATTTTGAGATATCTACTTTGGTTTTGAGATACTGATCACAAAGGTTCCCACTGCAGGAAAGACTGAATATTGCACGCATTCTGGGAACACTTGCTGTTGTGCGCAGGGCAACATCTTAGAAGGGCCCATTCCTTCTTGATACGCGGTTATTGGGGAGGTGTTTCAGGTAAATGTTTTACCTTCTTGGGGACAATACAAACTCTTTAAAACTATTTTTTTTCCCTTTGCCATTGCCTTTGGCTGTTTTATGGTTACAGCTTGTCTTGTTTTATTACTACTTGGTGGCTAATCCTAATTAAATATGGTATTGTCTCTGCACATCTGTGGTCCTTTGCTTGTCTTGGTTGGATGCCCTGCCCCCTCCAGGAGACGTGGCTATGCAACGCTATCACCCTAGCTACCACATGGTGGCAGCACTGTTCTCAGAGAGCTCCCCAAATTGTGGGACTACCTGCGGCTGTGGAACCCAGGCCTTCAGGAGCTCGTTAATATATACATATTAGAGTACTACTCAGCAGTAAAAAACAAGGACTTCTTGAATTTTGCATACAAATGGATGGAAATAGAAAACACTATCCTGAGTGAGGTAAGCCAGACCCAAAAAGAGGAACATGGGATGTACTCACTCATATTTGGTTTCTAGCCATAAATAAAGGACATTGAGCCTATAATTAGTGGTCCTAGAGAAGCTAAATAAGGAGAACCCAAAGAAAAACATATAGGCATCCTCCTGAATATTAACCTTCATCAGGCGATGAAAGGAGACAGAGACAGAGACTCACATTGGAGCACCGGACAGAAATCTCAAGGTCCAAATCAGGAGCAGAAGGAGAGAGAGCACGAGCAAGGAACTCAGGACCGCGAGGGGGACACCCACACACTGAGACAATGGGGATGTTCTACTGGGAACTCACCAAGGCCAGCTGGCCTGGGTCTGAAAAAGCATGGGATAAAACCGGACTCTCTGAACATAGCGGACAATGAGGACTGCTGAGAAGTCACGAACAATGGCAATGGGTCTCTGATCCTACGGCACGTACTGGCTTTGTGGGAGCCTGGGCAGTTTGGATGCTCAACTTACTAGACCTGGATGGACGTGGGGGTTCCTTGGACTTCCCACAGGGCAGGGAACCCTGATTGCTTTTCGGGCTGAGGAGGGGGGACTTAATTGTGGGAGGGGGAGGGAAATGGGAGGCGATGGCGGGGAAGAGACAGAAATCTTTAATAAATAAATAAATAAATTAAAAAAAACAAAAAAAACCCCAAAACTCCAAAACAACAACAACAAAAAAGACCTCTAAGGGTCACCTACTCTTGAGCCATCATTTCCCTGTAGGAAAAATAGTCTCTGTAAAGATTAATGACTGACTATATCTCACAGCTAATGGGAGAATTTAAAGTTGCCAGTTCCCTTTTAAGATTGCATCTAGTTGTCTCAAACAAACATATAAAAAACTTGAGGGCTTTGGCTACTTTAGAACTCAGTACTTAGTCTAAACTTAGCCTCGCTTTGTGGGACATTGTATCATTTGATCTTACAGCGGCGGGGGGGGGGGGGGGGGGGCGCGCAGCAAAGAGCTATGTGTCAGTATTTCTGGAATAATTCCTGATCCGGGCAGCTTGCAGCCAGTTCCTGAATGACTTGATTTATTCAACACGAAATCTTCTCTTTATAGAAATAGTCTGCAGGGCTTTAGGAATGTTTGATGTTACAAGAAATGAATCGATTATTATTTTGTTTATTACAGTAGTTTGATATAACGGAACTGTTTATCTTAAGCTATGTGTATATATACAGTGGGTTTTAACTTTAGGGACCTTTTCTTCTTTCCTCTTCTGTCTCCCTGTCTCCCTCCCTCCCCCCATTCCTCCAATCTTCCCGCCCTCCCTTCCTTTCTTTAACCTCCCTTCCTCCCACGTTACTGCTGCTCTTAGTTTTGGACTTACTCTCCTGAAGGGATTTTCAGTTTGTTTTTTTTTTTTCTAAAATGCTCATTGAATATAGAATTAAAATGCCAGCTTTTAAGTCTAAATATGACTGGCATTATTCAATCTGTTTCCCCTTCAACTTGGCCTGATTACATATTTGAGTATTTTCCCTTTACAGTTCAGGATTATTAATTTAAGGAGAGATATTACATTTTATATTTTAGAAGGCAACTCTTTCCTAAGTTAACTTCAGTGTGTGTTTGTTTCCAAGTCTGGAAACATTTTTTTTTCTAGTTTCTGAACTGGAAAGCAGCACAGAAAACTTCCACACTGATGTTCACAGGAGTATTTACACGTCCCTTGGTTTTGCAAGGAAAGTTATTGAAAATAAATATCTTTGACACCTAACTCAATCACATGTAAATCTTGGAGTTGAGCAATTGAAGTAAGGATGTCTCTGAAACATCCTTAAAGAGCAAAATTACTAGTTGGCTATTTAGTCGTCATTCGCAGTATTTCCTATACAGATGACTGGTGTGTGTTCATATCACTACGCAAACCATGATCCATGAAGTTCTGCTGCCATTTTCCTTGTGAGACATGGAGACACTAAGGTTACTCCACATGCACAGAGCTTTTTCCAAAGATGGAAATGCAGATAGAAAGTCTCCTTTGATACTGTAGAGGGGAGTTGGTAACAATCTTAATCATGTTCATATGTCCCCCCCCCTTTCCATACTTGCTGACTTCATGAACGAAATTTTCAAGGCATTTCAATGATCAATTTGCTATCTTTTTTTTTTTTATCAAGTAGTACCCGTAATCTGCAGGTGTTTCCTATGCCCACTAATCATTATAGAAACAGATTCCATGTTCCCCTTGGATTACAGAAGTAATTCTGTAATGTGTTTAACATAGCAAAAGAGAGTGGAATTAACTTAATAACAAGATATGCAGGGCCGGGCGGTGGTGGCGCACGCCTTTAATCCCAGCACTTGGGAGGCAGAGGCAGGCAGATCTCGTGAGTTCGAGACCAGCCTGGTCTACAAGAGCTAGTTCCAGGACAGGCTCCAAAATCACAGAGAAACCCTGTCTCGAAAAAACCAAAAAAAAAAAAAAAATATGGAGGAGCCTTTCTTATATAAATTATACATAATGGTTAAGATATTACAATAATTGCCTCTATCTTATAATTTTCCTTTTAAGTCTGTCTTCCTTTTCTGAGAAGCATTTAATTCAGAACTGGTTTGAAATGAAAAAAAAAACCAAAACACATTTTTTAATTAGCCCTAAATTTTTATATTGAATAGTGGAATAAAGTTTGATTAAGATACCTTAAATAAAATTTAGAAAGTCAATTCAGCTATCTTGAATAAATCTAATTATAATTTTAGGTGCATTCAACTAAATAGAATGAACCACACTAGATCATGGGAAGTTTTGGTTTTTAACTAAGGCTCTAATTCAATAAATATTTTTATCTATAAAAGACTGATCTGAAGAGGTGTTATTAAAGAGTTTCACTTTCATGGGTAACTCTTACTTTTTTCAGTACTAATTTGATTTGTGTGTGAAGGAGAAATATTACCTTTTTTGTGTTTTACTGACAATATTCTTGCGTTACATGTTTTTCTAATAACTGATAAGCATAAAGGAAAAAATGTTCAGAAAAAAGAAAGTACTTGATAGTATTTCAACCGATTGGAAAATACTTTTAGAAACAGTCATAATAAATATCTTAATAACCAAGATGTTATCCTTAAATGAAATACAAATGGTTGCTCCATGAAATTCAATTTATCAGTCATTTATTTATATCTGGGAAAGGCTCTTATGAACCTCAAGCTAAGCTAACAAGGTCCCAAGAGTAACAACCTTGAACTTCTGATCCTTCCGCCCTCACACATCCTAATGCTGTGATTGCTGTTTTGGTCTCCGGCCTGTTTTGAATTGTATGTTTTTCTACAGATCGAACCCAGACCTTCATACATGCTGGGGGAGCAGTTTACCACACTCGCAACCTGCAATGCCCAAAATTCAACTCAAAGGAAATAAAGGAGTAAGTTTCCAGTGGAAGTAATAAATTAATAATAGCAAATAAACGGAGGCGGATAATACTACAGCAAACGCCAAATATTCTTTTCCACATTGTTTAAATTTATTTAAGGGTTGTAAAAAGGAAGCTTAGAGAATATTTGATAAATGCATATGTATTTATCAAATTTAACCAGGTGATCTAGCCTCTTTTCTAAATTTTAAAAGACATTATTGTCAATTACTGTCCTCTTTGTTGCTGGCTCCAGGGGATTGCAAAAAGTATGATAGGGACACAGAGCTGGGCCAGTACCTTTTACTAGTGTATTTTACTAAATGAACATAGCATTAAACTCACTCCTAGTGATTTATAATTGTACGCATAGATTAATGGATCTCTTAACCTTCTTCAAAGAAAATTTTAGTTATGGTAGCTGGTGATTATTACAAGACCCACAACAGGCCAAGCTATAGTGTAAGAGGCTAAAGAATAATCAACCCTTGATGGACAAATATCAGTCACCATTGCTGAGGAAAGGGCAGGAAGAGGATGATGACCAAGGTCGGTGCAGGACTACAGGGAAGCGTATATCCTGGACACAGTAGAGCAGCTGTGCACACGGACTGCAGAGGCTGTGACTGTGCACAAACCCGAGTGTCTCAAGCCAGATCAAATTCCAGCACAGAGAAGAGACCTGGCCAGCAAACCTCGCACGTATTTCCAGAGCTACTGGCGACTGGTATCTTCCGAGAAAAGAAGGGTCAGTGTTCTTTGAGAATGTAGTCCTGCTAAGTTACATCTTACTGCAGTGGAAAAGCACACATCCAAGGATATTTGGGCGGCACAGATTGATTTCGGTGGGGTTAAAAACAGGACACAGAGTTGATGGGGAAGGAGATCTGAGAAGGGATGTCAGCGGGGGTGACTACAATCAAAACACATTACACAAAAATCTCAAATAAATAACAAAAATATTACAAAGAATTTTATTTCCAGATATTTCAAAACATGATGAAGTTTGGTTGTCTATAGACTCAGGTCATTGAGTACAAACCAATCTCCATTTCAGATGAGCTTAGAGAAAACGTAGTTTCTCCTATATCACAATTCTTCCCAGATACTGATAAATCGGTTATTTAATAAATATTACTACCTAGGATGGGAGGGCTTCAGACAGGGATTTCTGTCTATTTTGTTTGCTGCAGTATCACCCAACCTGAAGATGTCCCGAAATGTAACATGCTTAAACAAATATGTATATGGATATGAGTAACAATGGATATCAGAAAATTCTGCTCCTTCAGTATCAGATGGTAGGAAACTTTCAGCATTTCTTTTCACTCCATTTTATTATTGTAATTTTTTTTTTTTGAGAGCGTTTCAGTCTGTAGGTAAGGGTGGCCCAGAACTCATTTGTAGCACAATTTGGCCATAAACACATGTTCTTCCATTTTTCTTCAAAGAATCAAGATGATAATGTTCATTCTCACTATTTTATGCTAATACAAATATTTTTAATATGTAACATGAGCAATAAATATGATACACTTGTCTTTCAAGATATAAACAGAAATATGATTGTTTACTGTTATAACACGTTGTCATGCCATTCTGGGCTTGGGATGGCATGAGACGACCTGATAGGCAGCTGAACTGACCAATCAGAGTTCAGGAGGTGGAAGCAATGAATATGAATATATAGTTATAATTTAATCCAATTGATACCCAGGGAAAAATTAAATTTTTTATATAAATTGAAAAAATATTTTTTGAAACCCTTAATAATTATAAATTAGTATTAAATGAGATGTGAAAAAAGATGTCCTGAAATGTAGTAGAAACAACTAAGACACAGAAAATTAGACAAATTAGGTAAGTAGGCTTTGAGAGGAAGGCCTTGCTATTATCCTGTTGTTGCTTATTGTATAAAAAATATTTCTGTGTGTACACACTTGCTTGGTCAGTCTTATACACTTTGGTCTTGTGATTCTAATATTAAAAAATTACTTAATAATTGGCAGGACATGGTTCATGAAGTCCCACCTCTTGTTGAGATGCCAACTTTTGGTTGTTGGAAGAGGGAGAGCTATTTTTTTTTTCATGCTCTAGGAGTTAGTCCAACATTTACGCACACACAAGCACCACTAATTATACCCAGTCAGTTTAAAGCATAAGGAGAGTTATGGAGTTGAGAGAGAAAGTGGTGGAGAGATACGGAAGGATTTTAGAGAAAGTGGTGGAGAGATATGGGAGGGATTTTAGAGAAAGGAATGTGGGATGATTTTGATCAAAACACAGTATGTGAATGAGCTTAAAAGTACTTGAATTTATATAGGCTAAATATATTGATATTAATCAGAGTCTAAATTATGAAACCTGAAATGGATTGACATTATTCCTAAAACATATGTTAAAGAGCCATTGTAAACTTAGCTGCATACTTGAGAAAAAATGAAAATGAAAACTAATATTTTAACATGTATGTTGGACTTTTCTTAAACAGTGATGAAAAAAATTTCTGGGGCTTTGTTGGTGACTGATGATATCAATGAGAAGATTCAGTAATGAAATGAGTACTGATTGTGGGCACAAACTGATACCTTTTAGCAAAAGCTTTCCTGACGATCGTCAACCATCAGGTACCAACATGTGCCTTAATCATTGAATGATGCCTTTCTTTCACTTTTGTGTCTGCAGAACTTGGTTTCATCCAGAGTGACATGATTCTAGCAACTAGTGTATGGTCTGAGCTAGAAAGTACATTTAGCATAAAGGCTTGACTTTTCTCCTTGCTTTGAACAAAAGAAAACCAAAACAACTATTTTATAGCATACAAAAACCTAGAGTAAACAGGGTAACTGGAAGGCATAAATAATATAAATTATTATCAAACACTATGTGAAGCCCTTTAAATATAAATTAAGAGTCGGGTGATATTAACCTAATAGTTATTTACTTTAAATAATATTAATAAGAACACGTGAAAACAACTTAAAATTAAAAACATATAAATGATTTGCTTATATTGAAAGAAATTTGAGTCAATGAGTTATAGAAATATAGTTTCTGTTTATCAAATGAAAATAATGCTTACATAACTAGGTAGTGTATGGTTTTGAAATTGAGTTGTTCAATGCAGGAAGAGCAGATTTTGATGCTATGCCTTTTTAAAGAACAAATAAAACAAATGTTTATTTTACCTTCTTGCATTTTTAAGAAAGGCATCCATTCCTGTGACCTTTATTATGTATGTTGCTTAACTTTTTTCTGCTTTTCACTACTTGTAAAATTGCTAATTATTTTTCTGTCAAAGTACTACCAATTTATTGGCTGCGTTTTCAGTATACTTGGTCATACTGAAAATGTGGGCATGAATTCATATAAATATGAGCTCCATAATAATATCTATATTACTTATCTTGATACATTTAACAAAATCAACATCCCAACTAAATTCTGTATTTCTGGTGTTTTATCTTCTCAAGAAATTTTTTATAGTTTCTTGTTTTTCAATTATATATAAACACACAGAACTACAATAAAGAAAAATTAATGTTGTGGCAGTATGGTCCAATGTTTATGAAGGTCCCTTTCATCCTATTTCACGCCTACACCTCCTCTCATCTAGACCAATGGAATAAAAAGTAGTAAAATTTTCTAGTCATTCATGGGTTCTTGATATGTGATTTAGGAACTATTGTTAGGTGGTCTAATAGTGCCTCTGGCAATTGCTTCCCTCTCCCTTGGTGGTTCCATGCTTCTTCTCCCAGATGAAAAGCTCTTTAGGCCCATGTTCACATCTTAGGTTGACTAGTGAACCTATTGTGTTTTGACTATGCTTTCTAAGTCCCATGATTCTTTCCTTCATTTATTTGCCTGATCAATGTTTTCAAGCCAATTTGCCCAAGTCCAAGGTAAAGTAATGTGTATTTTAAAATTTGGTTTCATGATTTTTGCTTGTCATAGACGTAAGAATATTTAATGAGTCTTTGTTTGTTAAAACTAGGACTTCAGCACACTAAGGTTTAACGACATTGAAAACAAGTTTTGGTAGTTTTATACTTAAGGCCAGTGGATGTTGCTAGTCCTGTGAAATTAATTGAATAAATTCCCAGGGTTGACCAAATCAAATCATGTGAATGGTTCATTGGAGACCCATAACTATGACTAGAAAAGAACAAACATAGCCACTGATGGGAAATCACGTGTTCACTTTCAGGAAGGAAAGCTCATTAATAAGGCTATCATCATACGGTCAGAACTACACGGTCACTGGCTGCGACTCTACACGCATAGCAGAGCCTTCTGACAATAATCTTAAATGCTTACAAAATATTTGAAAATACACATATAATCATTCTAAGAAGATGAGGAAACTCCCCCAAAGCATTTTGATTTTCACAAAGAATGCCCCCACCACACATAACAGGCACTGTTGAAAGGTGAACATTTTCAATAGCCTGAATATTGACTTTCTTAGACTGTTTTGGGACAGGGGAGTATTTACTCTGTTCACATGATTGTACTGTCAATTTTCCTATAATTTCAAACTGCCAAGGGTTTTATTTTTTAAATATGACTTTTTATTTTTACACAAATACATTGATTGAAGAATGTAAAATTTTAATTTATTAACCATGTACACCCAATATTAAGACAACTTTAATCCCCAAATGGCCATTTAGTTTGTCTTGCTTTCGATTTTACTTTGCTTAGGGCCCTGTACTTTTCAGAATAGAGCACACTAAATCCCTTCTGTGATTGTTTATTTGGGCCAGAAAAAAAATGAGACATTGGTTATCTACTAACATGTGTAACCATCAATTCTCCTCTTTCCCAGAATCCAACCTCTTCCAACCAGCCACCCACTACCACCTCTCCAAGAAAGCAACTCCCACGCCATGGAACACCCCACAGTGAGCTTTATTGACAGTGGTATCTCCAGCAGCCATGTGTGGATGTAGCTCCAGACTTTCTTCAGACAACTGGGGCACACCAAGAAACTATCAAGCCTATCTCTTATCTCTTATGTAAGACTGTGTCTTCACAATCTCCTCTTCAATCACTTTAATCACCCTTACTTTGCTAATTTGGAGGAAGGATACGTCCACTTACCCTATACTATCTACTTCTGAACCTAAAATGCATACTTCAAATCTTAGTGTAAAAAAAATGTTTGGAAGTTGTAAATTGCAACTCAAAACCAGTAATCAGTTGTCAAGTAAGCAACTGTCCAGAGTTAAAAAATGTTGATGTTTGTTTGAGTTTAGGTATAATCTTCAAAACTGTATAGTAAGGAGCTGGGTGAGGTTTTATACTCCAGCCTGACCTATAGTGAATCTCAGCCTAGTCTGGATTATATGGTTTCTCTGCAGGACCTCGACTCAAAAAATCTATATTAAAAAAAGGTAAAAATAAAAGTAACCCAAAGTGCTTAGTAACCTTTCTTTCTTGGCTGCTAAGAACAGTAGAGCTGATGCTCAACCAAGGGAACTGGAAGGAAAATAAATTAACATAACACTTGCGCTTGCTAAGGTTTCTTGCTACAAATCTGTTATTTGGCATTGGGCTGATTTGGAGTAATCTGTCTAAGGCCCCCTTTCAGATCTCCTTGCCTGCAACTAAACTCCAGAAGGAGAGAAGAATTCCATTGGCTTCCTGTATAACCCTTGCTGTTCCATATCTTAGTTCAAGCATAACTCTGATGAGAAGCTTATAAAAATATCTGAAAATTTCTTTAGGGACACTTTTGTCACCTTTGATTGAGATACCTGTAGATAAACACTCAGCTTCCTCTGGAGAGCTATGGCTTGCTGCCCCTTGGGCTTTGTGCAGTGGAGGCAGCATCATGTAGGTCAAGAATGTCAACCTTGTTCCTGCTACCAATTCTAGCTACTTTTAACAATTTATAAGATGTTCAGTGATAATAAAGAAGTAAATCACAATTGTTTAGAATGAGAAAGTTTGATTTCAAAGGAACTATTGCATTTAGAATATGCAATAGTTCACAGCCACAGACAAGGGTTATAGAGATAGCTTCGAGCTGTGTGCACAGCATCCCACCCGCTGACACCCGATTATTACCCACAGAACAGGGTAGAACAGTTGAATGTCTACTTCATCCACTTCTTGTGATAAAGCAAGAAATGGATGATGTGACACTTTGTACAGCATTAAGAACTGTCTGAATCGACTGTTATTTTCAGAGTGCAATGGGATTCTATGATCTACATTAGGAGGACTGAAATGACGGGGTTTTATTCAAGCTCATAAAAGTCCAACCTCTACCTCTGTGGAAAGTGGAGGAGCGAGCAGGGTCTGGCCAGCTGGTTGTATATTCACAATTCTGGTCAGTTTACTCACCAGACCAATGAAATCATATTTAATTTACATAAATTTAATTCTATAATATGTTTATGATAAAGACCGGGCAGAATTATTATTTACTTGTATTATATAACACTTATAGATAGATACAGGGAAAGTATATGTATATTTTAGAAAACAGAGTTTAGTCATTGATTAGGACAAAATAAATAAGAAAAATACAGTTACTTAGCTTTTCTTCTGATTTGAAATCAATAAAGAGTGACTTCCAATTTAATTATAGTACTTTAAATGTAAATATATATTTGAGTCTTATTCAAATAAAAATGAGCTAAATAATTTTATACAATTTTTAAGAACAAGTCTATGATTAAAATATGACAATATTACAAATAATTATATAGTAATAACTAAATCGCAATATAAAAAAGAAGGCAAAAATATGATTGTTTTGACATTTAAAGTCAGTATAGTATCTCAAGTAAGACAATGAGTAGATAGAGATAAACCCCAGTTATTTGATAGCACAAAAGGTATGAAGTAGAATTGCTTTTCCTTAACTTTTAGGGGGTAATGGAGTCTCACTATCTAGCCCTGGCTGTCCTGGAACTCACTGCCTATGTGTCGGGATTAAAGCATGGGGCACTATGCCTGGGAAGCAGTCGCATTTTAAGTATGTTGAGAATTTTCTAGGAAGACGAACAAGGAAGAGAAAATTGCTCCCTGGGGTCAGCCTTTAAACGGAGCTGAAAAACACACAGTGAGAGTTGTGCTTTGGCTATCTGCTTCCTTAGCCATCTGGAAATCTAAAGAGGCCCGCAGTGATTGCCTCTCTGCTGCCCCAAGCATCTATTGCACTCACATATCTGGCATGTGTGAGGCACAGTAGATGCTTTGAATTTTCTAAGAACAAACAGAAATTCTATAAGAGAACGAAAGGCATATACAAAATCGAGTATTTCAGGAGTAGAAATTATTTAAGAAAAATGCCAATTTTAGATAAGTTAGTTTTAGATGTGATTATGAATTAAATTGGAGAAAAAATTTAAAGCAACACTAGTTTGATTCCTGTCATGGGCAGTGACTCTTACTTGTGTGAAAACTCCAGATGTTGGGGTCAAGAGAGTCACAGTGATCAGTTTTCTCTGTTCCTACTATAGCTGTGACATCAAAGTTAACTGCACATTCAAAGGAAGGGCTAGTGGGATCTACCTTCCTCTCTGCAAACACCTGAAAAGGCTGTCAACTAGACCAGACAAGGGGGTGGAGGGAGTTAGGAGCAGTGAAAGTGGTACCTACTAGGCCAACTCCATCGATCATTTATGTTTCCATGCAAGCTCTGCTTGAGTTTGTAAAGCTTTCCCTTCTGACTTAGGTTGTTTCCAGTGTGAAACTCTGTTATGCTCCCAAATGTTTTTGTCACCATAGCTCTAACTAGCATGTATCGGTGGCCATATCTTACTTAAAGGGACTAAATGATAAACAATAAAACCCAAACCGACACACTGATTTTTATGATGTATCATATAACAATGGCTCAGAACCCAGTAGTTTATGAATGAAATAAAGAGACTTTATTTATTACACAGGCACTTGGATATTCACATGCCCAACACAGCTGATACACTTAACAGCTAAGGAAACACGCACAGATGTCTGCTTGTAGGCTCAGGAGAGAATGTTCTCTGTGCCACGGTGAATGAGTGCATTAACAATTGTTCCTTCGCTTTCCTCTAAAGCATTTCCAAAAGTTACACGACAAATAATAGTCAACAAAAACTGATCTACATTCCAACTGGTAGGCTAACTCGAATTGTGAGCAGTGTAAACTTTTATCACAATGCAACATAGTTTGTAGTCATGCTTGAACAGATTAGGTTAGTAGCATGCATTCCATTGTGCAATATGAATACTGTTAAACTATTTTCCAACAAAAGTCAAAAGATGCCCTGCATAGAAAAATACAAATCACTGTAGTCAATATATTATGAGACCGATCTTGGGACTTACATGGTGATGAAATCCTAAAATGCCATGCCCACAAAAGCACATTAAAAATGGGATAAACAGATTTCATTAGACAATCCCTAAAAATTAAGGATGAGAGCCTTAACATTTGGGGGGACATTCTTGCTGTGTGCTTTGAACAGGGCCTTTCTGCTCACCTCCTTCTGGCTTGACTGGTCCATCGGACATCACCTTCCTGAGGGCTAGCTGGCTTTGGTCCTGGTTGCCATTGGCTGGTGGAGGCAGAGTACCAGACTGAGTTCTTTGCATGGGGAGCACGCCTGCTATGCTGTGTCTGTGCTGCTTCCTGGCATGATTACACTGCCCACTTTTAGGTGCCGCTGTGGCAGTGCGGGTGAAATGGAAACCCAGAGTGTATCCTCAGATGGAACCAGCTTCAATGTTACTCATGCAAACACAAGTGTGCTTTGGTTTGGTTGAAACCATGTTTTCGAAGGCCAAAATGACACCACATGCACAGCACTGAAGGGGATTAAAAACTGGCTGTTTCCTTGGAAATGATGACCAGAGAGATGAGGGAAACAACAAGCTGCCTCTACTCCCTGGCGGACGCTTCTTGGAGGTGGCAGCACACCTCAGCCATGAAACATCTGCACTTGGGTTCTTATAGAGCTGTATCAGAAGATGTCACAATGTGAAAACTCATCAATTAGGAGGAGTCAATGGCGAGACTCTAATGGACTAACAGCTACTAGACATGGCACTTCTTGACTTTGAAAACAGTTCACTGGTTAGAAAAAAAAATAATCTACAGATGCTGCTATTCTGTACAAAGTGTGACCCAACAGAATGGACCAGATTGTGCCCCTTCATGAGATCACGTTGTCTCACCACATAAACTTATATACATATGAAAAATACGTATTTTTGAGAATACGGATTTCTGTACATTCTTCAGGAGACTATGAGGTTCACATATTAGCTCCTTTCCCCACACATCCTGTTATCAAACATTGCTTCAAATGGCTTTTTACCCTGGGTTCTAGAATTTGACTATTGGTCTCCTTAAGTATCTGCTTAAATGCTGAGTGTTTCCTGGTCCAAGTATCCCATTATTGACCTTACTTAAATATGTATGTGTGTCCCCATGCTTGCTTTTGTGGGGATAATGCTGGAAAACTGGCAGTCCCTTGTGCTTGTAGTTCCTGTATTCTAAAGGAGAAGGAAGTGCACACAAACACACACACAACACTGCTTTGCCTGCAAACTTACAGACATGACTACCAAGTACTATGAGCCAGGTTGGAGAGATGGTGGGAACAAAGGAGAAACAGCCAGTTTTGTCTACGTAAATTAAAAGAAAAAGAAAAAAGTAAAGGGGGGGGGGAGCATATTTATGTATTGATACTGTTCTTACACAGACAAAAGGACAGAGAACAGAGTGAGCAGGGGATGCCAAAAGACAGAAAGCAAACAGGAAAGGACAGCAGGAGAGAAAGGCAACAGATGGACATTAAGCTGCCATGCTGAGGAATTTATTTGCGTCTTTTACTTGGTTGAATGCGGAGTTGTTGCACGGCGGCTTCGGCCGCGGCTATGGCAGCCCCTGCGTCTTCCAGGTGGGTTTGAGTGACACTGGTTTTGCTCTGACTGCGAGATGGTCCGTGAGATCGGAGATGGCCTTCGGATGATGATTTTGAGCTACCAGGACTGCTGTGGGATTTCTCAATGGTGGGAACTTGCATGTCTGGTTACAAAAGGATAAAACATGAGTTAAAGTTGTTCCCCGTGTCCCCCCTCCCCCCACTGTTAGAGTCTAGTCCACACATAACTTGAAACTGTCCAAGATGGACATTAATGTTTTTCTTCCATGGGTCAGTTATGCAACTTCACACCATACAGTAATGCAATTAAGATGTGGAAAGCCATTCAGGAAAGGAGACTAGGAAAGGGTCTCATTCATCAGGAATGAGTTGTAAGAAGCCTCAGGCAATGGATGCCTGCCTCAGCTTGCCCCTTCCCCAGCTGCTCTGCTCTTTCTCACAGAGGTTGGGAAGACAATGCATTTCCTCAGTTGCAGGACCAGATTAGAAGGTATTGTCAACTCATTGTCTCAGGAAACTGAGAAGGTACGGGTGCAGAGAGGTATGCTCCAGAGCAAGAGGGAGAATGAGATTTTTATGCTAATCATCTTTCAGGAGGTTGAGAACGGCAAAGTTGAAATGGCTACGTGGAATCCAAACCCAATACAAAACATAGACATAAATCATCTTCTGTTTTCTGCAGTCAGTCTGGTTTCTGTAGTCAGTGGTTCTCAGGTACATTAACTCCATGGCCTCTGAGACGTGACCTCGGCTTCTCCTCCTCTAGAGTATTTTCACACACTCTCTCCTCATCCGATGTACACAAAAGCACTCTCAGAAGAAAGGAGTGCTCACTGATTGCCTTTAACCCTTATAAATAATTAATGTATCTGGTCACCACATGTTTATCATATATAGATTGATAAATTTATCAATTATGAGGAGGATTAGTCTTATGCTGTAAAAAGGTTGTTAAAAAATAACAGGAAAACTCTTTCCAATAAAAATAAGGCTGGGCAGCAAGGGCACATGCCTTTAATCCCAGCACTTGGGAGGCAGAAGCAGGAGGATCTTTGTGAGTTTGAGGCCAGACTGGTCTACAAGAGTTAGTTCTAGGGAAGCTAGGGCTGTTACATAGAGAAACCTTGTCTTGAAAAAAAAATGTTGTGCATAGTGCCAGATCCCATGTATAATATCATGATTCAAATTAAAAATTAATTGGAATCCAACATCCAGGAAAGACTTGAAGAATTTGAATTGCCTTTTGTCTTGATGACATGAGAAAAATGCTCTTCATAGGATAAGTAAAAATACGATGCAAATTTTGTTTGTAGACTGACTGTATGCGAATTCGGAGATCCAAACCTTTAAAAGAAATACAACTAACACTAATGATGGCCATGTTTTTTCATCAACATACCAGAGGAAATTTTATATTGTTTGATGGAATAACTCAGTGAATTTTCCAAGATTCCATTAGAATGGATACAACTATCTTACGTAGTCCAGGCTCATTTTTACAAAATAAGGCAATGAGAATGGTGAAGTTTCCACCTGAGTCCGTGCTGATATGTGTTTACAGCGCCTTTCTTCCTAAGTCAAAACATTCTTTTCATGATGTCACATTAATTTCCCCACAGAACTGAAATTGACAATGTATATCACGCATAGAGCCACTCACAGTCAAGAAGGTACTGACTGACCAAACAGACAAACGACCACGTTCTACTTGAAATGCCTCCTACCCTTGGATGGGTCAGGGAAGACACCATGGCTTCTGCTTTTGATGACAGAGGGCTTTGGAGACTGCTGGCTGCTCTGACTGCAGTGAGACTTGCCGTGGTCAATGCTCTCAGTCTGTTCCTTCAGTGGATACCACCGAGGAGTGTTGTCCAGGTGAGACGTGCTGGATAGATCGATCAACACCTGGAAAGGATAAGGAAGCAGGAAAGAACGTGGATTGAGCTTATAATAGGCTTAGTTTTCCCACAACCTAAAACACACTAAGGATGTAACCAGATGGATAAACACCACCTTAAGGGTGGGGACGCTACCTTCCTCACTTCACTTCACTTACTGACTAGTTCTTCCTCAGTTATGATACTGAGATGCTTAATAAATGTGTGGCTAAACTAAACTACATAATTGCTTTGACTCTTCCCTAATTTACTCAGGTAGCATGAAAAGATCAGAGTCATAAGCCAACCATTTTATGAAACACAAGTTGGTTTGGTTGTTCTTTTATTTATTTATTAAAAAAGAAAACAAACTATCCTTTTTCATTATACGCACCAATCCAAGTTCCCACTCCTTGCCCTCCCCCCATTCCCTGCTCATACCTCCCCACCCCACCCCCATCTACTCTTCAGAGAGGGTGAGGCACAGTGCTTTGGGGAAGGTCCAAAGCCCTCCCTACAATGTTCTATAAAATAATTTTTACTTTAGGAGAAATGTATGATTTTAATGGGAAGATGGACAAGATCAAAGAATGAAAAGAACAAGTAATTTGCCATTATCAGCTTATTTTTCCAATCTAAAACGCACTTTAGTGTTTTAAATACCAGTTGCTGATGGGTCATGGCTTACCTAGCACCCCTCCTTTCCTAATGGGACACACACAAATACTGTGTTTTTACAGCCACTGGCTTCTTAGATTTAATGAGTAATAAATAATATAGATATATGACCTAGGGTCGTATAAACAAGAGTAAATTAGAAGGACTTCAGAAAGCCAATGTTTTGAAATTTGACAGTAAACCAAATACAACCCTATTATTTAGAATAATTCTGCATACAATCAACTTTAGTTTTAGTGGCTGAATTAGGAAAGACTCTGAAAGGAAGGCTTCCGTGGTGTGGATTGGATAGGAAAGAGGTAGCATATCTTCAACCCAAAGAAGCTCTCATTACAGAGACAACACATGCAAGACAGACAGTCCCTATCAAGAAGGGATTGTGTAAGCTTCAGATTTCCTGGAAATCACATACATAGAGCATGTGTGAGTGTGTACACACATATAATTTAAGTTAAAAGCACTAAATAAACTTCAAAATTTTATAACATGCTCAACCTCCTTAGCGATGAGGGAAATGCAAATCAAAACAACTTTGAGATATCATCTTACACCTGTCAGATTGGCTAAAATCAAAAACACCAATGATAGCCTCTGCTGGAGAGGCTGTGGAGGAAGGGGTCCCTCATCCATTGCTGGTGGGAA